>NC_058409.1:136952464-137252464 GCF_002201575.2 Neomonachus schauinslandi | reverse complement strand
GACTCGTGTGTTCAAGTGCCTACTTGGCATCTCCACATGAATGCTGACTTGAGATCTCAAATGTAAGGGGTTTAAAACGGACTTTCTAGGCTCCCCTCAAAGCTACTTTACTCACAATCCTTCCATCTTGGTTGATGACAATGTCAGCCTTCCAGATGCCCAGGCTAAAAACCTTAGAGTCACCCCAAGCTCCTCATTCTTTCACTCTGCCATCCAGGAAAAGCCTTTGCTTGGGTTCAACCAACGAAGGGGCACCATTTTCTGCACACAAAGGCTCTGCCTGCTTAGCTGTCTAGAGTTGGATCATTTAGAAGTTTGTTTGTGCAGAAGCCATGAATGAAATCTAGCAGCAGGACTACTTCTACTTGGAAAGAGAAATTAAAGCAAAAATGGGTTTCTTACCTTGCCTAAAGTCAAGCGCAGCTTAATGGTTTCAACCATAGCTCCTCAGCATTCTAAGCCCTGCTGCTTCTTCTGAGGCTCAGACAATGTGATACTGTGGTAGGTTATGAAAATAGCCACAAGTTTTGTCTCTCTCTGTATCTGTGTCCTCGCAATGTGACAGTGAAGATCCTTCTATCAAGAGATGGAGTTTATTTCTCCATTCCTTGACTCTGGGCTGAACTCGGGACTTGTTTTGCTCAATAGTACGAAGTAGAAATGATCTGGGTCTGTTCTGAGCCTAAGCCTCAGGAAGCCTTGCAGCCTTTGTGCGCATGCGCTCTCTCCTTCTCTCTCTCTCTCTCTCTCTCTCTCTGCCAGCCTGGCCTAGGCACTGGCAAGATGAGATGCCACGTAGAAAACAACCAAGGTGCCTCAGTCAACACCTAGCCAACTGTGAGACACGTGCATGAGGCCAATGGGGATGAACTGGCTGCCAGAGGACCCGCCAACTGACCGCACAACCAACAGCTGTTCACAGGTCCAGTGACTAGTAGAGAGAACACAGGAGTATCACCCAGCTGAGCCCAGTCCAAATCTCTTACTCACACAATAGTAAGCTAAAAAGGGAATTGAGATGTGATAATTGGTTCTGCAGCAAGAATTTAACTGATAACAGATTACCATCTTTAATTTACTTCTCTTCACTTTGCCTAATTATGTTAAATTTTCTTTCAATGCAATAATGTGTATGCACATTATCTTGTTTTATAATTTGAAATTGAAGTCTTTGACCTTTTTAAATACTGTGACTCCCAAACCTTACCGACAGGGCAAGGTTTTGTTGTTGTTTCTACTGCATTACTCTTAGGAACCACATCTAGTTATAAAAAGTTTGTATTTTTAAGAGCCCAAAGCTAGGAACCACAAAAGCAAACCCTTGAAATTCAAAGCCTTGAGTAGACGTTGTGACAGCTGGTTTCTTCAAATCTTTTAACCTATAGGTTGTAAATTCAGAGAAAGACTCATAGCCCCAAGAAAAAAGAAATACATTTTGGAACATATGGCCGCCCCTACTACCTGTCCAAACATGTTACTTCAGGAAAGGTTAAGTAGGTTAAAATGAAAGGTAATTTTATCTCATTCATTTAAAGAGAAATTATTCTAACCCTTTTCAGTGCTCTACTGGACAATAATAAAAAGGGATTATTCTGGGTATTGCCCCTTATGCCAGGATATGAAAGTTAGAATTGTATCATCAGGTAGCAGTAATGATAGGCACGAAATTTATAAAATTTGTAATAAATGAATACATTGAGAAATCAGACGTGTATTTCCTTAATGTCATGGGCACAAGCCATTATGAATACCAAGAAATCTGGGGGAACAAGAGTCTTTCAGGAAAAAAAAAACCCAAAACAAAAAACAGCTGTTCTTAAACATTTGATGTGCAGGAAAACAAATTCCACCCAAACCATTGTTTCCCAAAGGGCAAGAGCTTCCCCAGGGGTTCTTTTCATTGTAAATGCTTTTGCCCCCATTAGGAATTCATAGTATCTGCTTGTAAAGTCTGCTTTTGATTTTCAACAAACCTGGGGGCCAAAATGAAAAATATGCCACCCTTTTCTTTTGAACTTTAAAACAATTTATTTTGGCCAGCATAGAGAATCTTTCCACGTAGACAGTATTAATCTCCTCATCATAAAACAATATGAATATAAATATGAAATGACATGTATTTTGAAATGTCAAACAAAAAGTTTCACAAGCAACACATGAAATATTCATGCTAATCGATTTCATCTTAATGTGGGGACTACAATGACTCTGCATGTGTATTACCGTCTAATAAATATCCCAAAGCTTTCCATTGACAAAACGCTCCTTCATGCTGCCACTTTAACACGGGAAATAAGCAAAACCTTCCAGTGAATTAGGGCTAGAGCCAATGATGCCAGAGTATAAATTGTCAGGTTAGCAAACTAATTTGTGAGATGCTTGTTTTTCCTCATTGTTGTTCTTTAGGTAAATGTTCTTCTAATCCTTATTTTATGTTGTCATATTTTTTTGGATGAGTGAGCTGTGACTAATGACCCCCTACTAAACCTGACACCCGGGGATGGCTTTATAAGCACCTTCTGGGAGTAAGATTACTTTACCAAACAGCAATGGGAATGGCTTGCGTTATATGTCTGACTGGAAATAAAGTGAAAATTATTCCCAGTCTATGCGTATTTATGTCCTTTTGGCTAATGGCTGCTTACCAAAAGCCTATGGTCAGTATATGTAAGATATTGCTTATTCCAAGTAATGAGGACCCATTGTTGTTTTAATTTTAATTTCTCACAGCTTCGAGAAATAAAAATAAGCAGATGACAAAATGCTTGTAACAGGTTTTGTGTCATGACCTAATGATGGCGCAGCATACTTTCTCCAGGATGTGTTTTCCCCGAAATTCATCCCTTCGCTCTTTGGGAGAAAGCCCCACGTGAAGTGTCAAAGGCCTGGCCTTGCTCTGACCAAAGCCTGCTGCAGATCTGCGTTGGAATCTGCTGTGGGCTATGGAATCTTCTATTTAAAACCAAATAAGGTGACTTTGGGAGGTAAGCTTTTGAAAAAAATGAAGTGGCAAGAGGTTAGTGCTACTGATATAATTACTCATTTGGGGAGATTTTTCACAAAGAGTTTCCTCTGGGCTCCTAGGACCCTCACAGCCCCTAAAGGACTTTCATTTTGCAACGAGGGAGCATGGGATCTGCTGATCCAACACTCCTTTTTATCTGTCTATGTTCTCCCCATTTTCGTCTATTTTTGGTAGCTAGCTCCAGGATCACATAAACATCGATGAAGTCATCCATTCCTACAAGCTCAAGAATGAAGTATGCGGTGTCTTCATTTCAGAAAACTGTTAGTGCAGGCCCGCCGTTTAAAAGGCTTTGTCCTGGGTCCTGAACGTCCGGTGTGGGCTTTGCATTCCGTGCATAGAGCCAAAGGTCCCCTCGAGATGGGGTGCTTGCACATACTCACAGACACGTGTGCCCAGGCACCTGCCTGAAAGAACTTGTGCTTCACAAAATCCACACACTGAGCTAAAAAAAAAAAAGGCCCTATTTGAGGCTTCCAGTTACAATGTAGGGGGCAGCCTTGGTGCAAACTGTTTCAAATGGGATAGGCCAGATATGACGACCTGACGGGTACCCCAGGGGTGGGGGGACGGCTGTGGAGTCCGCAGGCTCAGCCTGTCAAGTCATGCCAGGTTATAATGAGACACTTTCTAAAGCTAAGAGGGGTGTAGAGTTCATCGATGAGCTTGTTGAGACAGTTATTACCTACTTTGGCCTTGTCTTCTCGATATTTCGATCATCATATGGATAGAAGTTAACTAGGGAAATAAAGAATTCTTCTGATTTAACATGGATTTCTCACTCTGGCATTCTTCGTTCCTAACTTTGGGTAGATCAAAGATGTCTTAAGTCTCCGTTTCTTTGGAAGAAAAATACGCATTTTCTTCTCATGTAGACTCATCAGTATTATAAAACACGGCAAATGAAGGCCCACCACAACCTGGTCTCATTTATAGACACTTGAGTAAAGACAGCCCATACACAAAAACTGACAGTGGAGTTTGGGGGTAGCAGGGATGAGTAGCAGATTCTAGCCGTTAATCTGCCTTCATGGAGGCAGTAATCCTTGCTTCTTGATTCCAATCACCCCCGAAGTTATTGACTCTGAGCAACATTTTCTGGGCTGTGCTCAGGTCTTCTTTAGGTAAGTTAACCAGCTTGTCTTGGTTTGCTCAGAATCATCTGAGTTCTAGTCCCAAAAATCATGTATCCTGGGAACCTCCCCCCACCCTGGGAAAATCAGGATGGTTGTGCTACCCTAACTCCAAGATAAATACTAAGCATGAAATGGTTCTCAATTCAGTTAAAGAATTTTAGAAACTACTTCCTATCATTTTGCACTTTTGAGGAGATAAAGGACATAACATATTGAGACATTTAAGAAGCTCTCCAGCAAAGACCCCCGTTAAAACTTACTGTTTCCCTAACTTATTTTGCCATGGAAACTTTAGGCAACACCTCTTTAACACTGTTGACCTAATTTGGAAAATACACCTATGGCTACAGCTTTATTTAAGTGATTTAATTTATTTATTTATTTGAGAGAGAGAGAGTGTTCGGGTGGGGGGAGGGGGAGAGAGAGAGAGAGAGAGAGAGAGAGTCTTAAGCAGACTCTGCACTGAGTTTGGGGCTGGATGCAGGGATGGATCTCACAACCCTGAGATCATGACCTGAGCCAAAATCAAGAGTTGGACACTTAACCAACTGAGCCACCCAGGCGCCCCAGGTTACTCCTTTTTATCTTGTGCAGTAATAAACATATTGGGTGATGGTTTCTATTAAGCAAGTTTCTGCTATCTGGAAGCATCTACAAGATGCTACAAGAGTGGGAGAGACATGTGTTTCTGATGTCCAAAGTTCTAACTAAGAATGTGCTTCTTCCTTCGTAACAAGGTGTCAAAAGCAATGGTCAGAAATATCTAGAATCACATATGGGTTGAGCAGGCTTTTGTGCTTTGACCTAGGAGATTTCCCACTGCAAACTCACAGCCTCTAGAGGAGCAAGAGCGAGTACCCCTGGGGTCTGGCACAGTGATTGGCATACGGAACTATTTATATGGAACTGAACTAACCTTCGCTGATACTCTTGCTTCCATGGGGTAATGAATTTTGAATTACCAACATTTATGGCACAATTTGTTTAAAAACCAGAGACTGCCTACATTCGTGTTTGAAGGTTGCCTGTGATAAAAAGATTTTTAAGAGTCTGGATTTTATAGGTTAAAACAGTTCATTAAATTCTCCACCCAAAATAGTTCTATTTGCTATGATGTTTCTGTCTTCTGAGAAGTACATGCACAACCTGTTAGAATTTCAGGATGTCAAAAAATCGCAGTGAGTGTCACCTTATTAATTGAACCAGGTGCCTCAGGGTCGTCTACCTAGATGAATAAATTCAAGCCCAAGAAGATGAAGTTGTCTATCCTGTCAGGGTGGAGGCCAGAACCTACCTCACCTGAGTCTTCATTCCATGAATAATAATAATTCTTCTTCCCCTTCTTCCCCTTCTCCTTCTCCTCCTTCTCCTTCTTCTTCTTCTTCTTCTCTCCTTCTCCTCCTCCTCCTCCTCCACCTCCTTCTTCTTCTTAAGATTTTATTTTATTTTTTTTTGGCAAACGTAGCTATTCTTTTTATTGTACGTGCAATTTTGTGTTTTTTTTCTATTTTTTTATTATGTTATGTTAATCACCATACATTACATCATTAGTTTTTTTTTTTTTAAAGATTTTATTTATTTATTTGACAGAGAGAGACACAGCGAGAGAGGGAACACAAGCAGGGGGAGTGGGAGAGGGAGAAGCAGGCTCCCCGCAGAGCAGGGAGCCCAATGCGGGACTCGATCCCAGGACCCTGGGATCATGACCTGAGTCGAAGGCAGTCGCTTAACCAACTGAGCCACCCAGGCACCCACATCATTAGTTTTTGATGTAGTGTTCCATGATTCATTGTTTGCATATAACACCCAGTGCTCCATGCAGTACATGCCCTCCTTAATACCCATCACCAGGCTAACCCATCCCCCCCCCAGAACCCTGTTTGTTTCTCAGAGTCCATAGTCTCTCATGGTTCATCTCCCCCTCTGATTCCCCCCCTTCATTTTTCCCTTCCTGCTGTCTTCTTCTTCTTCTTTTTAACATATAATGTATTATTTGTTTCAGAGGTACAGATCTGTGATTCAACAGTCATACACAATTCACAGCACTCACCATAGCACATACCCTCCCCAACGTCTATACCCAGCCACCCCATCCCTCCCACCCCACCCCCCACTCCAGCAACCCTCAGTTTGTTTCCTGAGATTAAGAATTCCTCATATCAGTGAGGTCATATAATACATGTCTTTCTCTGATTGACTTACTTTGCTCAGCATAATACCCTCCAGTTCCATCCATGTCGTTGCAAATGGCAAGATTTTATTCTTTTTGATGGCTGCATAATATTGCATTGTATATATATACCACATCTTCTTTATCCATTCATCTGTTGATGGACATTAAGATTTTATTCTTAAGTAATGTCTACATCCAATGTGGAACTCACAACCCTGAGATCAAGAGTCACACACTCCACTGACTAAGCCAGTGAGGGACCCCCAATAAATTCTCCTCAGATGTCATCTTATATTCCTCAGATATTTCTTTCCCTGAGAAAATATAAGGTGAGGATTTAATTCCAAGTCCACGGGAGTTAGCACAAGCTCTTTCCCTTCCCCGTTTCAATACCCAACAAACGGCGTTATATTTTCTGCAAGCCAATGTCCCAGTATCAGATCAGATTTCCTCAAGTTTTTCTTTCTAAGGAACTATGTCATTTGTGGCTCCTCAGAACTCTGTGATGGAGATTAAATACAGGGTGTTTATTAAGGAGTGTTTTTGAGATGGACACCTGTAGAAGGGAGGGAGAGGGGGCAGGATTAGAGGAGGGAGGCTGAGCTGTGATGCCAAAGGCTTGGGCTGACCCATGAGGCTCTGAAACCAAGATGGCCCTGCCAATGGGACTCATCCTGAGGCAAGGGGGCTCAGCCTTTATATCCCTGTAGGGCCGTCACTGGATGTGGCTCTCTCATGATGGAGATACAGCCTTGAGTGAAGAAACTCCTTCCAGCCGGCCCACCGGCCGGCCATGGCAATCCCCACAGGGGGCGACACACTGAGGGTTTGGGGCCTGCAGCAGTGCCAGCAGCAGGGGAAGTCAGCCTTCATTCCTGAGGGGGAATCTGTGCTGAGCTCTCCACAGGGCACACCACGTGACTCATTACCCCCACCCCCACCGCCGCCCCCCGGAGTTCCACTTTCTCTGGGCAGGAGATTATTAGATGAAACTATTCTGCACTAACTTCTCTAATGCATCAAAGAACATGGACTAAACCAGAAGTTGCTACATAGCAGATTCCTTTTTAAAACGAATCCAGGACAGATAATAATAAGCCTTTTAATGTCAGCCTGCTGGATGCTAATTCTGTTTACTTCGATAGAATGGGCAATAAAAAGGCCTGAATTTCTTAAGGAAGGCAACCATGATGGTGCTGGAGCATGGGCATGGTTCCCCCTTTCTTTTTTTTTTTAAGATTTTATTTATTTATGAGAAAGAAAGAGAGAGCACAAGCAGGGGGAACGGCAGGCAGAGGGAGAGGGAGAGAAGCAGATTCCGCGTTGAGCAGGGAGCCCGATGCGGGGCTCCATCCCAGGACCCTGAGATCCTGATCTCAGCAGAAGGCAGTCGCTTAACTGAGCCACCCGAGCGCCTGTCATGGTTACTTTTATTGTTTCATTAGTTGTATATTCCCACACAATCACGTTTTATGCACCATTTTTTTAAAGTGCAAGTATTGCATAATAGAAGTACAAATTCCTGTCCCTGCTTTGGAGGCAGTCCTTGGAGCCCCGACCCCCAGGGACAGCACAGAATCCTGGTTAATGGCCTCAAGAGCTAGACTGTCTCGTTCTGTTTCTCCAGTTCTACTCAAATGGGCTGTGTGACCATGGGTCTCAGCTTCCCAGGATCCTGCCTCCGAAGGTGGTTGGAGAGTTTTACTCCAAGACACTGCTCAAAGTGTCCATCCTCCAGTTGATTTTTCTCCTTCTACATCATAGCCTTCTCGAGTTCATCTGCTTTGATTCATCCCCTCTTGTGCAATCCAGAACCTCCTATCCTGGCCATTGTAAAGACCTTCTCTATTTCTTCAGCCCATTGTAGACTAATACGTCATCCTTCCTCATGGACACTGTTTTTCTTGGATTAGGTCCTCTCCAGTGGGGGCTGCTCTTTCTCCTATAGTCCCTCTTAATCTAGGAGAGTGAGGTCAGCCTTGTCCTCCATTTCCTTTTCTGTGCCTTGACATTACTCCATTTCCCCTGGCTTAAAATCCTCTTCATTTTGGGTCACGCCATCTACTAAAATCTACCCTACACTGTTAAGGATCACTGTTATCTGCTGGCCTCCTGCCCTCTCTCCCACATTATGGAAAACCATGGTGCTTGGTTCGTCTCTTCTAGGTCACCATCTATGACAGTTTGACAAAGTCCCTTCTAGGTCACCATCTATGACAGTTTGACATCCGTGTAGATAACCCCCAACATGGCAGCCTCTAGGCCTTCCTGATCTTAGAACCAATAGAATTCACCTCCATAGCATTCTGGCAACGCTCTTCCACTGGTACATTCTGCACCCTTTTACCCCCAAACAGTGTCATCTCTGAAAACTTCGACAGCAATAGCCTCCTGTTTTGATTTGAGTCTCACAAGAAGCAGACCCTGAAAAGAGACTCCAGCACAAGTGGTTTATTGGGAGCTAATCCCAGCAGGAGCGTGGGAGGCCAGAGACAAGGAAGGGAAAGAAACAGAACATTCTTAGAGTTACCTCATCTGGGGGAAGGTGAAGGAGTTGGGTAGTTACTCACTGATTCCCATATGTCATGGGCTGACGTTGCTTCCAGGGGACATCAATGAATTGGTGTTTCTGGCCTGAAAAGGCACCGAGCCAAAAGCAAGTCATGTTCTGGCCAGAGTGGGGGGCATAAAAATCAGGATTGCTGCAGAGATATTGGGGGACATTGAGAGCGTCCTCTTGGGCTACAATTTCAGCTTTCTAAGTGCCATGGCATTTCCCCTAAACATGCCTTCTGTCTTTACTGGGGTTCTTAATCCCTTGGCTCATTCATTTTCAGCTAAAATGATCAGCCTCCTGAGAACCACAATTCCTTCCATATGGAGCCTGGGCTCCATGGACAATTTGAGCTTCTTTCTCTCAAGCCTCTCGACTTCATTGTCTCCTTGGTGTTGTTGATTTTCTTTGTTCTTTTTATTTTGTGACCGCAATTTGGTATTTCTCAACTAAGTTCAGACTGTGATAGCTAGAAAGAATTGCCCATGCAGGCAAATTGGTGCCACTACAAATTAATGGAAGTCTAAGTCTGTCTCCCCAGTTCTTATATTTTTTTACTGGTTTGAGGCCATCTGTCTCTTTAATAACTCTCAGCTGCTCGTCTAAACTTCCCCTCTCTCCTCAAGGCACCTTCTCAGCTTCTGTCCCTTTCATTCTCAGTCAATGACTCAGCCAAAGTTCTTGGTGGAACTGTCTATATTTATTGTCTCCATTTTGTCCTTCTTCTCCCCATCCCTCAACCCGTTCTAGTGTGATTTCTGGCTCCATTATCACATGACAACCGTTTTTGCTTGACCTCTGTGTCAGTGGACATTTCTACTCTTTTTTTTTTTTAAAGATTTATTTATTTATTTGAGAGAGCGAGAATGAGAGAGAGAGTACATGAGAGGGGGGAGGGTTAGAGGGAGAAGCAGGCTCCCTGCCGAGCAGGGAGCCCGATGCGGGACTCGATCCCGGGTCTCTAGGATCATGACCTGAGCCAAAGGCAGTCGCTTAACCAACTGAGCCACCCAGGCGCCCCTCTACTCTTGTCTTTCTTCTTAGCAACATTCTTGGATATTTCCTCTTCCTCAAACTGTCTCATCTCTTATTTTTGGTGCCATGAAACTATCTTAGTTTTATTCTTATCTTTCTGGCCATTTCTTTCCTCTCTTCAGTCTGACCATCTTCCATCTAGCCACTGAATGTTTGAGCACCTCACAATTCCAACTTGGGCCTTGTCCTTTCCTCCACATTCTTTCCATAAAGAGTCTTATTCTATCGATGCCTACTCTTTATACCTACAGTTTAGATGCGTCCTTCGAGATCCAGGCCCACATGCCCAGCAGTCCACTTGATATCTACTCTTGAATGCCTGAAAGACACATGAAAGTCACTGTATCTAGAAGTAAACTTGTGATTGTTCCCCCAAACCCAGCCCACTTCCAGTGTACTTCACTTCAGCAACCCACCCAGTCTGTGTAGACTGAAAATCTATGAAGCAGCCTCAACACTCTTTGACTTTATCTTATTGGATTTCACTTCATAAATATCTTTCAAAATTATCTACTCTCTCAATTTCCACCACTACCATCTTTTCCAAGTGACAGTCATTTCTTCCGAGGATGACAGAAATGGGTCTATCTTTTCCTTTCCTGACTCCTCTAACCAATTCTCTGGTCTACAGAGAAAGTCAACTTTGTGAAATACAAAGGGGATCATATGACTTCTGCCCCCAGCTCTTCTTAAAATTCTTCTATGGCTTCCTAGTTCTTCTGCCTAGGGTCTTACGACCCTCCTGGACATACCCTACAAGGTCCTACCTGGTCTGGTCCCACTTACATCTCCATCTTCATCTTTCCCCACACTCCACCCCTCTCTCCCCACTCAGCCACCCTGACTGTCTTTTCATCCCAGTTCTTCAAATACTCCCCACTTTTGCAGAGCTTTTGCATGTACTGAATCCTCCTCTTGTCTCTTTAGCTGACTCCAACTTGTGGAAGGCTTCGTTGATACCTTAGTAGGTCAATTCTTATAATTTTAAACTCTTGTTGCAGCCTGTAAATCTTCATAGCATCTGTCACCACAGCAACTTTACATTTATTTCTATGAGGTTTTGATTAATGCCTGCCACCCCACCAGATTTTAATTCCTAAGAGGACAAGAATGACGCCGACTATGGTGCCCAGCTACTTAGCAGGTGCTGAGGAAATATTTATTGAAATCCCTGTTCTATTTGACCTCCTTCAACTGTGCTCTTAAATGCTCTTCCTAACCTAGATTCAGTGATACTCTCTTTATCATTCTTCAATCTCTCTCTTGCCTTATTCTTCTCTTGCATATACAGATAGTTTCAAGTCCCATTAGAAAGAAAAATATCCGGGCGCCTGGGTGGCTCAGTTGTTAAGCAACTGCCTTCGGCTCAGGTCATGGTCCCAGGGTCCTGGGATCGAGTCCCATATGGGGCTCTCTCCTCTGCGGGAAGCCTGCTTCTCCCTCTCCCTCTCCCCCTTGCTTGTGTTCCCTCTCTCACTGTGTCTCTCTCTGTCAAATAAATAAATAAAATCTTTAAAAAAAAAAAATAAATAAAAGTTAAAAAAAAAAAGAAAGAAAGAAAAATATCCTCCTCAACCTTGCATTTTGTCTGTTTTCCTTCACAAAGTCCCCGGACAATAACCCACACTAGCTATCTCCACTTCATCGTTTTCATGTGCTGTCACCTTCTCTTGTGACTTTGAAATAGAACTCAAATCTGTCTCTTGAACTCTAGACTCAAATTGCCAACTGGTGACTCATCTACAGATTTATCTGCATGGTTCATGGGCTCTTCAAATTCAACCTATTTCAACCCTTCCAGACCTGCTTGTCTTCTACTTTTGAATTGGTAAAAAGTGGGCTATCCTTTACTCAGTTACCAGAGCTAGGGTTCTGATAGCTATCCCAGTCTCCTGCCACACATCCTCTAGTTCAGTTAGTCAACATGTCTTGTATATTGTGTTTCTTAAATGTTTCTGGAATCTCTGCATTAATCCCCATGGACACTCATCTTTCGTTCTCAGACGATGATGAGAGCTTTTCAGTGGTCTCCCAGGTCGGCCTAGCCCTACTATAGTCTGGTATTTACACTGCTATAGTGATCTTTCTAAAGCACAGATCTGATCATGCATAACACCCTCTGAAGACACACACATGTGTTGTGTCTTTCCACAGTGTCAGCTTCATGCAGTCATAAAGTGAGGTTAACATAATTATAAAGCAGGCTCAGGATTCCAAACTCAATGACATTTCACCACGTAATTAACTTGGCTTCTTACAAGGCACACGAAGCAGAACACAAGACGAGTCACACAACAGACAAGATAACAGAGGGGGTAGGAAGTTAACAAACCAAACTCGAAGTCAGTTTGCGGGTGTGTGGTTGAGATAAGGCCTCGGTCTGGTCTGGGGCAGCTCTCGGCACTTACTGCTCCTTAGGTTCAAGCAGGGAAGGATCTTGGTTCTGTTCTGAGATCCATCCGGAGAGCTTCCGGCAGCAGCTGCCTTTTTAAGTGGTCAGACATAGAGGGGTCAGGTCTGAAGAGTCTGATGGTTTGCTGCCAAAATCCTCCCTTTTCAAAGGGATTTAGCTGGTCTTGGGCCCCTGCAGACCTCCTCCAGTTCTGCTCGTTATCAGTTCCGGGGGGTTCAGCTGATGCCGGTTGGGCGGTATCTCCTAGCAGCAGCCCCTGAACTGCTCGCATCATTGCTCGACCCAGGCCCCTACTTGACATGAGAAACTCCATCTTGCTCTCTCCAGTAACCTGTTCTCTCAAGGACATGGGCCCCAGATCCTCCCTGCCACAGGATCCCCATACTCAGATGCAGTGCCATAGCATGCACGTCCCCACAGGAGAGTGTCTTCAGCTTTGCCTCCAGCTCTGCTCCCATTATCTCCTCTGCTCTAGGTCTTCCCCAGTCCTTGCTAATCTTTTTTTTAAATTTTTTTTTTTTTTTTTAGTCCTTGCTAATCATGCAGTACTAGGAAGTTGTGCTGTTTTATGCTTCTGTGACTCATCACACACTCTTTCTTCTCCCTACAGCACCTTCCCCAGACCTTGGAAAGAGTAGAAAACCCCTACTCGCTTCAGGGTTCAGGTCAATTACTCGTTTTGTACAGCTTTCCCTGATCTTCTCAAAGAGAGTTGAACACTCTGCCTACCATGCTCCCAATGTGCCATGTACACATTCTGTTAGAACTCGTGCTGGCAAAGCTGCAGCATTGGGTTGTTCAGGTTGTGGACTGCACAACCCCTGGGGCCTTGTCCACAAAATGCTGCACAATTAGCACGGCCACACATCATGATGTTTTCTTTGAGCTGTTTTTCCATTCTTTGTTCTTAAGGATTACAGGAATGGGGAAGAAGAATAAAAAGAAGATTAAGAATATAGTATGTGAAATATACATATGCTGGATTGCTGTGTTAACTCAAGAGGAATGAAGGACAAAGACATGGGTACATGTCAGGAGGCTTGTGCATATAATGCAGGAGCTTAAGAGATCAGTTTTGTGGGGCTTTGATGTACCATGCCCAAGTGGCAAATTGTGCAAGAGATATGACAAGAAGGGGCTGGCTGAGGGTGGTGCTGTTCATGCTTAACACAGAGCAGAAAGAGCTAGAAGAACATAAACAGAGTGTTTAACAATGACCACAGCACAGTTGGCCACTGAAAGAGGAGAGGGGATCCTCCTGCATCTTCACGGAGTTGACACTTGGTGTCGGCAGTGGGGATCTCTCGGATAAATCTCCTGAGCTGTGAGCACTCTGCCATGGACACCCTGGGGAAACCGCTACTAGGGTTTGGGGGGAGCCATTTGTTTTTATGTTTGCCCCTCACCTCTCCCAAAGGATTGAGAGCTTCATTAAGCCAGGCATTGGCTCTTTTGATTTTAAATCACCAGTATCTGAGGTGATACCTGGCCCTTAATGGGCCGTTCCACACCTGCCCTAGCCAGAGCAGGAAAGAGAAGGGAGACTTAGGGACTTGGATAATAATAGTAATAATAATAATTATAGTCAACAGGGTGCCTGGGTGGCTCAGTCAGTGAAGCATCTGCCATTGGCTCAGGCCATGATCTCAGGGTCCGGTGCTCGAGCCCTGCATGGAGCTCTCCACTCAGCGGGGGGTCTGCTTCTCCCCCTGTTCTCTTTCTCTCTCTCTCAGATAAGTAAGTAAAACATTAAAAAAAATAATTATAGCCAAAACGAATAGAGTGTCTCCTACATACCCAGCATTTTTCTAGGTGCTTTATATATATTAATTCATGTTATCCTTGTACATAGGAGTCATAATAATTCTCATTTTATGGATGAGGAAAATGATGATAAGAGATGTTAAGTAACCTGCCCAAGGTCACACAGCTCCTAAGCAGTGGAGGTTGTTCCAGACTCCACCTATTGTGATGGCAATTTTGATTTGATGAGCGGGGGAGGGTTTTAAAGGAGGCTTCTGTGCAGAGTCCTCATGCCTCGTCCCCCATAGTTATTTGCTTCTGGGGTAAGATGACAAAGCGGAACCACATTGTAAAATTACTTAATTCAAAAACGCCAGTGTGTCATCTTTATTTTCTCTTTTGTCCCTTATTCTTGGAAACTCTTATGTGTTAATAGAGACCTTTATGGGCTTTCACACACATTCTCTTTTCCCTTAATAGCCCTGATGGGAGAGTCAATGGGCAGATGGGTTGAGACTTTTGTTTCAGGGAGATATTCCACTCCTGCCCCCTGGAGGGCTACCTACCTATCTCAGGCTGCTTCTCTTTAAGGTGGGGAGAAATTAGGGAGATCTTCCCCTGCCATTTTACCTGCTCATCTTTCTGTGTTAGTAATGTTTCCGGGGATACCAGGCCAAGATCTACCTCCCCATCCTTGGAAACACATAGCTTTTTCTGGGGAACATTTTCCAGGGATTTAATATGGGTTTTCCCTCCTCATTTTTTAAAGGACAGTTGATGCAATTCATTTTTCCCTAGCTATGCTTTTTCTTATTTTCTTCACTGGTTTTTGTGAATTGAGTAATTTTGCAATTTGGTTCCACTTTTTCATCTTACCCCAGAGGCCAAATAATTGCATTTCTTCCAGTAATAGTCATAATTTAATTTTCCTTTCTACTTAGCTGTATTTCTCTAACCTGTGGAGAAAATGGAAATGCTGAGTTACAATGTGAAGTCTGTGCGTCTGAAGTTTTCTGACAAAAGGAAAAAGGAAAAACAAAATTCACACCTGGCTTGTATTTGACAAGGATTCCACATGCTTCTTCTTCTTCTTTTTTTTTTTTGGATCCCCAAAGGGATTTTCAACATATACACATTAGCATTTTTGTGTAGTGTCTATTAATAAATAAGAGCTTTGATTTTTAAATTCTAGCTCTGAGGGAAGATACAGGCACTGTGTTTCATTTGCACCGTATCAACAACCATGGCCAGGTTCCAATTTATTCTTTGATTTAAACCTTAAAGAATATTTAGTTTAAAATAATTCCTTCCCATCCCCACCCCCCAGGTGTTTTCTAATTATGTAGCTTGTTGGCCTAAGAGTCTGCACATGCTGGCCCAGGCTACTCCTCTTATAGGATTTGTCTTCTTGAAGGCATTTGGGGTTCTTAGATTTCCTGTCTCTTAAATATAGAACAGTGTGCCCTTATAACAGTTTCGTCTATGTTATATGTTGAGGACAAAAAGCCCATGGATTTCTGCCCTTAATTCTCTCTAACTTACATTTGGTTTGGTTTTTAAATGGTGTCAAAATGATCCATGGTGGTAAAACTTCAATTTCAGAATGGGGCTATTGTGTCCTTCCAGTGGTGGTAAATGAGCCCCTTTTTAAAAGATTTTATAGAGAATTGAGTAAAAGTATTTTTCTAGGATTAAGTTAAGTCCTATTTGGAAGTAAGACTATGGATTAGGTATGGCTAGATTTCAAATACAGGGTTTCTAGTCAGTCGGCTGACTAGAAACAATTTGTATTTGTCAGGCCACGTGTCCTAATTTTTAGTTTGGAAAACATGGTTCCTGTATTTGTGTCCTAGGATTGACATAAAAAATCCCACAGACTGGCTGATTTAAACAACAGACATTTATTTTCTCACAGTTCTGGAAGCTGGTAGTCCCAGATCAAGGTGTTGGCAGGTCTGTTTTCCTCTGAAGTCTCTCTCCTTGGTTTGAAGATGGCTGCCTTTTTGAGGTGTTCTCACATGGTTTTTCCTCTGTGTCATAATTTTCTCTTGGAAGGATACCAGTCAGGTTGGATTAGGGCCCACCTATATGACCTCATGTTACCTTGATTACCTCTCTAAAGACCCTATCCCCAAATACTGTCACATTCTGAGGTACTGGGGATTAGAACCTCAATGTATGAATTTTTGGGGGAACATGATTCAGCCCATAACAGTTCCTCTAGAACTCATCATCTTATGGCCCCTGGTAGGTACGTGGGATCTGAACATCTTTAGAATCTTCATTATTATTACATTGAAGAACAATAATGATCTCAAAGGGTTGACACACTGTTTGATACCACCAAAGAATATGGAATGTTTTAACCCCAGAGAAAAATAAATATAACAATACAAGTAATAATAATATATTATTATCATATAATAAATATAAGAACCTGGAGTGCCTTCAGATAATCATTTAGATTAGCAATCGTAGTATCTTGGGCCACAAGCGATGACAAATGGCACTTGAGTACTTATCAATTAGTTAAAATTTGTAAAGTGAGGCATTAATCTTTCATCACCTGCTATGAAGTAGACACTTTGCTTTGCTTGGAGAAAAGGAATATTGTGTCCTCTTGTCTTTGAGGAGTGTCTACTTTTGGATCTCAAAGATTCCAGATGCATTGGGTCACATATTAGAGGAAACCAGGTATCAGCTGGGCTACCCACCACGGCCTTCTCAGATCGAGATCAGCTCTGCTCAAACTCCCTTCCACAGACAATGACAAGTTCAATGCTGTCGACAAAACTTCTGCATATTCCTTGTGTCATGTTCCCAGTCACTTGCGCTTTCAGCTTCTAGCTTCTGCTGAATTTTCGTCCTCCACTCTATGTCTCACGGATCTTCCTTTATTTTTTCCTTGGAGTAAGCCCAAACATGGGACTCAACCTTTGATTATTTGCTCTGTCCATTAAAATACAACGCATGCGAGGCAGTTGTACTCGGTAGATTTCTGGGGGCAGGTTGATGACAAGGAAGTTTCCATTGCAGAGCCATAGAGCAATTCACTTAAAATTAACTAACAGACTCCCCTATTCTTCAAAATGTTTCTTGGGTGTTTCCACTGACTCTAATTCCATTTCTCCCCTTCCTTCTCCTTTCTTTTCTCTTCTTCTGCCTCCCCCCTCGGCTCTCTCTCACCTCACTCAGCTCCATTCATCCAGTTCTGTTTCACTAATTAGGCAGGGCTGTTTAACTATCTTTTTTGTAATTTGCTTCTAAGTGATACGTGCAGGGCCTTACCTTCTAGCCCTACAGGGCATCAAGGATTTGCTTATACAAACATAGTTCTACCCTCAATGTGAACCTCTAGAGCAAAGTGAGAATAATGAGTTTTCTTAATTTGATATTCATGCAAACAGATGAAATGTTAGCATCTGAGCCTTAGAGATTTGTACACATTTTGTGAACATTTGGGAAAAGATGTAAGTAGCCATGCCTGCAAGTGTTTGAACCTTGTCACAGGAGGAGGTGAAAGGGAGACAGAGAATGCCCCCTCTGCTTCCCCCATTCTATAGGAAGGAAGCACAAAGGGTGAGGGGTGTATGTACTCTTTGTGCCTGAGCAGAAGGTTCTAGAGGTAGATGGCTGGGAAATGAAGGGGAGGGAGAGGCTGGACTCCAATTTCTGATATAGCCTGTGGTAGATTTGAAGATAAAAGTTTCAGTTACAATTTTTATTTGTTTCACCTTTAGCAGAGAATTTTCCGCAAAGGCTTACTACTACAGATCAGAGAACAAAAACCAGAGGCAGCTGAAGTCACCTCCACCCCCTGACTGCAGCAACTCTATTTTCTCAGAGAACAGAAAGATGATCGGAGGAAAAATTTCTTTTGGTTCTTTGTTCTCGTCTATCATGAGGATACACTTTCTCATAAGGTGACAAGTCTCCCAGGTTTTCTTGGGTCCTCGGCATTAAAGGAAAAGATTTTATAGAAAGGGCAAAATTATGATTCTCGTGAAGATGAACATATATCAAATATATTCTTTTTTTAAAGATTTATTTATTTTTATTTTAGAAAGAGAGATTGCACATGAGAGTGGGGGGAGGGGCAGAGAGTGAGGGAGAGAAGCAGACTGCTGAGTGGAGTCTGACTCGGCAGGGGGCTCGATCCCACAACCCTGAGATCACAACCTGAGCTGAAACCAAGAGTCAGACTGAGCCACCCAGGTGCCCCTCAAATAGATTCTTTAACACATGAATTAAATGAGGAAACTAATAAGACGTTACAACTGGTTCAAAAGAAAATTCCAACAATGCACACATATGTAGGCAATCAGGGATGCTAAAATAAATCCTAAAAAGTAGATGCAAACTGGTGGTGAAATAGAGAGTTGCAAATACAGAGTTGTGAAATAGCTTGAAGACATGAAAAGTGTGAGCTTTGCAGAGTTGTATAATCTCAAAGGGTAGCAGGACTGGACACCCAGAAGGTTTATTTCTGTCTATCCATTCAAAGTCTTCCACAAGTTCTCCTCACTTTGGTAAATAGGCAGACCAGGTGGGTTTATCTTGGTGAAATGTGAGGTGCAGTTGTCTGATTTTGCTCCATGTTGGGGTGGTTTGCTTCAAGTTTTCAACCCCTAAGTAGTTGATGTAGAATGAGACCTTACCTGGGGTGGGGGGGGGCGGTCCATCCCAATCTGTCCTCCTTAATCTCCTTCTGTGCTGCTCTTCCGCATCCATATTTTTGAGGTTCTGGGTCCTTTACTGTGATAGGTGAATTTTACTTGGCGTTGTATGTATTTTTTCCCTGGACTGGATCATTCCAGCCACTGCCTTTCTGTGCCATTACTGCGGGCAGGTCACAAAAGCAAATTTAGACCAAGTACACGTTCTAGAAGAATAACACAAATGACCTTCTATTTTACTGTATACACACTGATTCATATTTACTGTCAATGTTTCCATACCATGCGCCTGGAGCTATTGTCATTATAAAATGAGTGGAAGAGCCCTCCAATGCTTTGAGTATTTTCCCGCTGCTTCTTCAATAGCAGCCAAAATGACAATCTGAGTCGTTTGAATTTAATGCTGTGATCCCCCAATGGTGTGTGTACACACAGAAGAAGCAAAAGGTAATCCAATTGCGAGTGGGTAAATATATTAAAGCTATTTATTTTGAATGTTATCTCATGCTTTTCTAAAATTCGATTTTTAAATTTACAAGCAGTAGGGCGCCTGGGTGGCTCAGTTGGTTAAGCGACTGCCTTCAGCTCAGGCCATGGTCCTGGGATCGAGTCCCGCATCGGGCTCCCTGCTCTGCGGGGAGCCTGCTTCTCCCTCTCCCACTCCCCCTGCTTGTGTTCCCTCTCTCGCTGTGTCTCTCTCTGTCAAATAAATATATAAAATCTTTAAAAAAAAAAATTTACAAGCAGTAAAATTGACTTTTTATTGGTGTACAGGTCTCTGGATTTTAACACCCCATTGTTAAACATGTGTGTGTGTAACCATCACCATAATCAGGACGTAAGACAGTTTCAACACCCCAAAGTATGACTTATGGGATTAGTTCATATTTTTACATTTATTTTCATGTGTGTATTACTTTATAATATGCACAAAGATGTGAGCACAGTAATATGTGTTCATAATTTTTGAATAAATAATCATTTTAGAGGTGTGCACTCAAAACTTTGTACCAGCAGAGGCGTATGAACAAAAGTATTTGGGGACAACTTCTATTGAGAGTAGTAATGAAAGTTGTTGATTGGGAAAAATGTCATAAGCTGATTTTTTTTAAAGAAGATAACGGGGCAGCAGAGATGTAACTAGTGTATGGAGCCCCTGGGGGTTGGGGCACCAAACTGGAGACCATTGTAGTCATTCAAGCAAGAAGTGCTGAAGGTTTGGATTAATGAATGGCAGAGGAGAAAGGCTGAATTTAAGAGACTTCTCCGAGGTGGGGGGCAAGGGGATAGTTGGTAAATGGACATGGGCATGAAGAGGAGGGAGAAATTAGGCACAGGCCTTGGGTTCGCTGCATGGGAGGTAGGGTTGATGGTAATCCCACTGATGGAGAACTTGATGGCAGAAGGTACAGCTCGTCTATGGGGCTTGGGGATAATGAGTCCAAGTTGATTCTATGAAATAATGTGCATGATGTGGAGCGGTGAAAGTCTGGGGTGCATGTTGGGATTACCTTTTGGATTTGTAGTTTATAGTTACAGCCAGGTGGAGCTGGTTAGAAGGTACATGGGCCCATTTCCTCTGTCATAAACAGGACTCATCTCACATTCCAGGATTTAAGAACGTTTTAAAAGGGACACTTCTTTTTTCATTATTATTATCATTTTATATTTATTTGTAAGTTAATTTTACTAGTTTTTAAAATTAATACATATAACCTTGTATGAATTTTTTTAATTAATACATATAACCTTGTATTAATTTTAAGTGTACAGCATAATGATTTGATATTTGTATATATTCCAAAATGATGACCACCATTAGCTTAGTTAACATCCATCATCACACATAGTTACAATTTTTTTTCTTGTGATGAGAACTTTTAAGATCTGCTCTCTTAGCAACTTTCAAGTACACAATACAGTATTGCTGACTGTAGTCACCATGCAGTACGTTATATCCCCATGACTTATTTATCTTATAACTGGGAGTTTGTACTATTTGACCACCTTCACTAAAAAGGAGAATTCTTAATCCTCCTGGGAAGTCATAGTTCAGACTTCTGGCCAGTTAAATCCTAGGGGTGTTCTCAACTGGAAAACAGCTTGGCATCTGGAGGTCAAGAACAACCACGAGCAGGGGCGCCTGGGTGGCTCAGTCGTTAAGCGTCTGCCTTCGGTTCACGTCATGATCCCAGGGTCCTGGGATGGAGCCCCACATTGGGCTCCCTGCTCGGTGGGAAGCCTGCTTATCCCTCTCCCACTCCCCCCTGCTTGTGTTCTCTCTCTCTCGCTGTGTCTCTATCAAATAAATAAAAAAAACTTAAAAAAAAAAAAAAAGAACCACCATGAGCAGGCAGCACCTTTTCTGTCTGAACTCTGCTGCCAAAAATTCAGCAAGACTAGAGCAAAGGACTTGATGGTTGCGGGGGGTGGGGGGGGGGATGAATATGAGGGTGTGGATGGAAGTGTAGGGTCTGTTTATCTGAGCAGATACCTGCTTATCTTTATAGCCAGAGCTGAGACCATCATCAACTAAAAAGGATATCCAGAGGGTCTTGGGTTTATTTTCAAGTAAAAGCTAAAGACCATAATCTCAGGACTTTAGCCAGGGTCTTAATTATGATCTGAAATTATTTCAGAAAGTTTGCTCTGGTGGTTGTTTTGAGCAAGGGTCTCATAAGTTGCAGGGGACACTTGTACCTCAAGATGTCTGCAAGAACACAGTAGAAGAAAATTGGGTGCAGATGTGTGCTTTAATCTGGAAAAAAAAAAAGAAAGACACTAAACTCTGCTGCTATTGAATACTCTGCTTGAGAGTAACGCCTGTGTGTCATTTATAAATAAACATGCGCAGATTGAGAATGCCCGCTCGGAAATGTTTTACTGATGGGGATAAAATTATGGTCTTTTGCTTTTACTTGAGAATAAACCCAAGGCCCTTCCGCATTTCCTTTTTTGTCCATTACGGGGTAGAAAAGAGGAGGAGATGAGGCAGTTGGAATAAAAAGGAAGAGGCAGATGGGAATGGTATTTAGGATTTGGTGATTGATGGTCTGTGAGTGAATCCTTGATAAAACCCTGACTGTTCAGTGAGGAATGTCTTGCCTTTCTAGTGTGCATGCAGAACTACACCATTTCTGTGATGGCATTGTAACCTACTCATTCTTTTTTTTTTTTAATTTTTGTTTTATTTATTAGAGAGAGAGAGAGAGAGAGAGAATGAGCAGGGAGAGCGGGAGAGGGAGAAGCAGACTCCCCACTGAACAGGAAGCCCGATGCGGGGCTCGATCCCGGGACCCCGAGATCATGACCTCGAAGGCAGACGCATAACTGACTGAGCCCCCTACGTGCCCCTCTAACTCCTTCTTTACCACTCATTTTCCTCTCAGTCTTTTGGAGATGTATTCCTGGCAATTGACAGGATGCTAAATAAATGTTGCAAGGAGAATATTACAGTAAATGTTTTAATAGCTCAAAAATGGAAGAGGTACATATTTTCGAACCAGAGCATGTTCCATATAATGCCAGGCTCTCCATTTTTGCTTCCAGAATGAAATAATAATGCCCTATGGCATGCTATGGAATCGGGGTTAAGACTGACCTTATCATTCTTCATGACAGCCTGGAAATGACTGAAGTTGGTTACTTGTCGATGTGCACTATTTGAAATTTACATGGTGACAAAGGACGCTATTAAATACACTTTACACACTGCGAGTATAAGAGTCCAAAGGAGGCATAAAAGTTATTTTCTCCTTACAAAAATGGAAGAGTCAAAATTAGCTAGAAAAGTTATTTTCAAAGCATTTCCTTTTGGATACGCAAGGAATGCTGACTATTCAGCAAACAGTAGTTGCATAAAGAAGATTTTGGTCCCATGATCTGGCTGAAGCTTTGCACGAACAGCTGCTTATCTCACGAATGGAATTTCCTGTTAATATTCTTGCAGACTAATTGTTCATCAGAAGTATAACAAATGTCAACAAATATCACAAATGTGTTACATCTTAATATGCGAGAGACAGCAGAAAGAGTTCAGATGTTTGGCTTGGTTGTGCTTAAAAGGCATCAACACAATCTCTAGTTTTTGTCACAAACTACCCTTGACGAGGTTAATGCTATTCAGAGAAACCATTTTGCTTAAATGCCCTTTTAATTTACAGCGACCTACGGCTTAAGATGTGTGACAGGCTGAGGGAAGAAACAAAAGTCTCAGTACAAACCTCCTAGAACATAAGAAAACAAATTTTTAAAGAGATTTTCTATTTTTCTCTCCCTCTTCCACCGTATCAAATTCTGTTCCTCTTTCAGACACGCATGAAAACGGAATCAGGCTCCAAGAAACCAGAGCTCCCTTCTTACCTTGTTGGCATCTTCCCCCCGTACTTTGGAACAGTATTACCCCCAGGCACTGGGACCCACTCTCTGGTCACAAAGAGGGAATTTATTTACTCCCACCTCTGCTATCCTGTCTTTTCCTGTACATTTGTAGTCATTAACTCTCTCTCTCTCTTTCTTTCTGACGCTTGTGTGTGGTCCCAAGAACTCCCACGCCCGTGATGATCAGCACCCACCCCCCACCCCCCCAGCCCCTGCTTTCCCTTGGAAAAAGGCTTGGCAAGTGACGGAGCGTGTCCGGTGGTATCATCTATAGGATACTGTCTATAACCAAGGCTCTATGTTTATACATGGTGTTTTTCTTGTTCCGGATAGCTCAGTTTTCTGGGTTAATTACCGGTTCTTGTAAGTATGCCATCTCATAATATCGTATATTCATGAATTGAATAAACATTTGGTGAGCATCTCTTCCCGTGTGTTCTGCTGTAAGTGGGGCACGCAGGGACAGGTAAGACTTTTCCTGCCCCCAAGGTATTCGAGTAACAAGATGACGTCAGAAAGGTGTTGGCAAGCTATTGAAGGGCCAAACCTCAAGGTACCACCTGTTTTTGTTGGTCCTGCCCCCTCAGAATGTGAAGAATTATAAAGAAGAAAAAGAGTATGCGACAGAGAAGTACGTGACTTGCAAAGCCTGAAATATTTACTATCCGGCCCTTTACAGCAAAAGTTTGCAGACCCTTGACAAAAGGACTGTAATGCAAGGTAGAACATTTAAAATTCCATCAGGAATGGTCAAAAGGCATTGGAGCCCAGAGGAGGGAAATGCTACTCTTGACGAATGGGATCAAATGGAGGGCTGTGGATGGGGGAGGCGAGGCTTAAAGAAAAGATGTGGAGTTTCAATGAAAGGAAATGGGAGAGAAGCCATTTCAAGGGAAGGGAAAGAGCAACCCAGTGCTTCTCAAACTGTAGCTGGAATCCTCCAGGGAGCTTGTAAAATATATTAAGGTCAGGCCTTAAAATTCAAAACAAATGGGAACAAATACACTTAAATGTACACCAAGTTAGAAACATAATCACACAGAGAAAGAATCATTTCAAGAGACTTTCGAACTCAGTACTCTGAATGGACACCCCTAAAGGGAAGCATGTAAAGACAAAAAGAACTACACAGAAATCTTAGACTTCCCTCAGCAGTCTTATGAGTAATAGTAATAATACTGGCATTGTGATTTTTGATGCTACCTTATTTGTAGTATGAAATAAAGCAAATTAGTAGATATGTTAATTTTATGAACAATCAAGATTTATGGGGAAGCCTGGGTAGCTCAGTCACTTAAGCGGCCAACTCTTGATTTCAGCTCAGGTCATGGTCTCAGGGTCCTGGGATCGAGCCTTGTGTCAACCTCTGCCCTCAGAGGGAGTCTGCTTTGGGATTCTTTCTCTCCCTCTGACCCTCCACCCCCAAATAAATAAATAAATAAATAAATAAATAAATAAATCTTTAAAAAAAAGAATCAAGATTTCTGGTATAAAAAAAAAAGGAGTACAAGTAAAAAGTCAAAGAAGTTAAGGCTAAAATTTAATTGGAAATACTGGTATGAATTCATGATTTATATGCATGTATATATCTTAGTTTTTGATTTAAGGTGTGTATGTGTGTGTGTTTTCCACAGAAAGAATCTAAAACCATGAGATGTCTACTATCCAGATGTGGTTTCTAAGTATCACTTAAAGGAACCAGTCCTGTTGGAGAAATGGCTGATTCTAGGCCTGGTTCAAGGAAAGTTCAAGGTAAGACTGGGAATCTTCTTGTTCCAGAAAGGGAAGAAGTATCCAAAGCTAACAAAGCCACATCAAAAGGCCCTAGGACCAACTTGACAGTATTCCCATTGGGCAAATTCGGGACACTTTGAGAATTAAAAAGAGTGATAAATGGTATTGATTTTAAATATGGAATAAATAAAAAATCCTAAGCCTGTGCTATGGTACAGAAAAGAAAGAGAGAAACAGGCAAAGGGAAAAGAAAACCTCACTTGCAGTGGGTACAAAAGATGGTGCAGCCCCTGTGGGAAAGAATCCAGCAATTTCTTACAGAGTTAAACGTACACTTAGTAAACAACAGAAATCCTATTCCTAAGTGTTTATCTAAGTGAAATGAAAACCCGTAATCGAGGAGACCTGAATGAGAATGGTTTTATGACTTTATTCATAATTGCCCCAAACTGTAAACAACTGTCCCTTAACTTGGGGACAGATAAATAAGCACTACCGTACTCCTACAGTGGAACACTATTCAGCAATAGAAAGGAAAGAACTAGTGATATGTGAAAGCACACGGATGAATTGCAAATGCATTTGTGCATTGTGAAAAAAGACAGACTTAAAAAGATACACAATGTATGATTCCATGTATATGACATTCTGGGAAAAAGAGATCTAAGGGGACATAACACGTATTAGTAGTTGCCAAGAGCTGCCGTTGAGGAAGTACGGACCATAATCCTTGATGTGGGGGAATTTGAGGGGTCAGGGGCAGGGGAACTATTCTATATCTTAATGGTCGTGGTTGCTGCAGATTAGTATATACATACATACATCAAGCATCGCAAAACTATACAGAAAAAAAGATGAGTTTTTACTGTATGTGAATTATGCCTTAATAAAAAAGTGAAAAAAAATACCATTTTGCAACTCCCAACCAGATAGTTCTTCTAGGCCAGGGGCATCAAGGTATGCTAGAACTACTAGATGAAATTTTGTTGGGAGAACAGGACAGTTATGTGCCAGAATATCACCTCACAGATTCCTTGCCAATTGCAAATAGAAAAACAAAAGGTGTTTTAATGGAGAGGTAAGATGTTCTTCACCTTCATCAAAGGATCAAAGTCAGCATCACTAAGAGTATGACAACCTGACATTATATGCCACCTGGTGTGATGTAAAGTGTACATCTCTTATGAATTAAACTTGCCCCAATGCTTGATCTGAATCCAGTTTCTATAGACTTAGATTCTAGTTAGGACCTGCTGGGTATACGTGAAATGACACCATGAAGAGATATCAGACCAGTATACATGGTAGACCCTTCCACAAGACCACTGGCCTGGTTACTTTAAAAAGTCAGTGTGACTTAAGATATAAAAATAAATAAATAAATAAATAAATAAATAAATAAATAAATAAATAAATAAATGGGAGAGTGGTAGACCAAAGAATCTTAATAAGCAAATGCAATGTGTGAAATTTGATTGGATTCTTATCTTTAAAAAAGAGCAAAAAAGGAGATTTTTGAGACCATTGAGGAGATTTGAATATGGAATAGATACTAGGGAATTATTTTCTTAGACATGAGGATGCCATTGTGTTTCTGTGTTTTGGATAATTCCATGCCTAAACACGTAGAGGTGAAATGTCATGTCTGCAAATTATTTTCCAATAGTTCAGCTCTATCTATCTATCTGTCTATCTATCTATCTATCTATCTATCTATCTATCTATCTATCTATCCATCTATCTAACATACTGCAAAATATTCACAGTTGTAGTGAATCCACAGATTTCCATCTATTATTGATTCAACTCTTCTTGATATTTAAAATTTTTATGACAAAAAGTAGGGGGGAAATTACTACCAGATCCTACTCCAGACTAAATAAATCAGGTTGTCTTGGAGACAAGACCTAAGCTACGGCATTTTTAAAAAGCTCTCCAGGAGAGCTTTTGAAAAAAATGTAAAAAGACCATTTTATTGGATTCTGGATTCTGTTGGTCAGGAATTCAGACAGGGCAAAGGGAGGATGATTTGTCTCTGTTCCACAATGTTTGGGGCCTCAAATGGGTATCCTGGAGCCTGGGGGCTGGGGTCATCTGGATGCATCTTCACACACATGCCTGGCAGTTGAGCCTGGCTATTGGCTGGAACTTCATGTGGTCCCTCCATGTGGCCTCAGCATGTGGCCCCTCTACATGGCCTCCAGGTGATTTTCATGTGAAGTCAGCATTTTACCAACTTGAACAATCATAAGAATTATCTTAGGCATTTATTAAAATTCAGATTCCCTGGCCTTTTACCTGGGTCTGAGATGAGGAATCTCCATATTTATGTTAAAAGCCATCCAAGTGGTTCTCATGGAATGGTAAGTTTGGAGAGTGTTAACCTAGGGCCTCAGCCCCGTTGTTCTTTCGAGCCCCAGATCTGTCCAGACACCAAGTACCAGACACCATAGACAAGGGGAAATGTCATATTTTTTGCTTTATTTCTCAAACTTTGTCCCAGTTCCTCTCTTTGATTTCTTGATTATCTTGCTGCCTCCAGCTTTGTCTTTCTCTTGGCTGTGATTATGGTTCTCCCAGGGCTATGTGGTTTTGTTGTTTTAGTTGAAACACTTGTCTAAGCCCTTGGACCTTCCTTCCTCAAGACATGATTATGTGAGAATAGAAACTGGATGCCTTTGAGATAAACTGGGGAAGAGAAAAATGAGCCTAGGTCATGCCAGGTCCTGAGTGAAGCTGAGGAGTTTCACTTTATGTCAATATGCAATGGTATTCCAGAGAGTTTCTTGTTCACGAGTGCAAAAGGATCAGGGGTGTACATTATGAAACCTATCAGAAGCAGTGAGAACCTGGCGTCAAGAACAGGTTAGGGCCTAGGAGAAAAGTTGTAGAGACATTTACCAAGATGGTGGTAATCTCAGCGTTAAGGAGAAGATGGATCTAGGACAACTTATTTTCAAATCCCTTAGAGACCATCATCACATTCTTGGGCATCAGTGTTGGTTGATAAAATGGAATAAACATTCTGTCTTTTATGAAGAAAGATGATACTGCTGACTTACAAACTACACTCTAAATTGATTCTAAGCCAGTTATAATGTATATGAAGTGGTCACGTGAGGTTATAGTCCTCTATTTGTCTCATTTCCCTCTTGACCAACAGGACTACAGCTGAGCTAAGCTTTGTATCTGTGGACCTTTATCTTAGTCATGTGATTTTCCAGCCAGCTGAGCCTGCTACCATAATCTAAAACCGAGGAAGAGCTTCTATAACCAAACCAGAAGCAGAGAAATGGATTGTCTTCTGAGGAGATTTCCATTGGTATCTATCAAGTTATTATTCAGATATCCTGGTAGTTTTTTTGTTTTTTTCTTGTGTGTTGTTTTGTTTTTTGGTTTTTTTTGGTAAAATTCTGCCTAAATTTAATGAAGGTATAGTTCCTACTGGTTATTTAGGAATAAGGAGTAACTTCTACATGAATTTAGGATGTGTCATCAAATTATAGCCCATAACTGAATAGGGCGCAATGCCTGTTTTTATAAGCAAAGTTTCACTGGGACATAGCCACACTCATTCTTACATAGTTTCTATGGATGCAGAGTACAGTAGCTGCAACAGAGACTGTATGGCCTGCCAAGCCTACAGTATTCACTATCTTGTCTTTTACAAAAGTTTCCTGACCCCCTATCTAGGAGAACAACTTTTCTCATTACCTGGTGGTACACTCTGTGCATGATCTTGGAGGAAGGACAGTGAGAAGAATGCTTTATCCATTCTCTTTTAAGTCAGGAAAGTCTAGTTGGGAAAAACAAATTCAAATTCCCTTTTGTGTGTATATTCCTTGAAGTTATTTTACTTTCCTTTTTTTTTTTTTTGAGGGAACTGTTAGTAGATTTACATTTGGCAGAACTACAGTCAGGTCTCACCTGTGATTTGTGGTATAGCAGTTAAACTCATGGGCTCTGGAACCAGACTGCCCAAGTTCACATCTCAGTAACTCCACCTACTCCCTGTACAACCTTCCACAAGTCATTTGATTATTCTGTGCTTTGACCTCAGCCATAATACTAGAACACGTGTCTAACGTTATTAGGAGGATTGAACTAGTTAATACATGGGATGACGAGGACAGTTGCTGCCTACACACCACTGTGTAAACATTAGCTCTTATTAGTATCGATCTGATACAGGATCATCTACAGCCAACATTCCTTGATGAGATCATCAGCATTCTTCTTGCAAATGATGACTTAGGATACCAACATGTTCTCCATTTCAGGGCTCTCTGAAATGTTTTCCTAAGATCTCCAGGTGCAGTCCCTGGACCAACAGAATCAGCATCCCCTAGAAATTTGTTTGAAATGTAAATTCTCAGGCCCCATTCAAGATTTACTGAATCAGAGATTCTGGGAATGGGAGACTAGTCAATGGTGTTCCGGATGAAGGCGTAATGTCTGCCTCTCGGGCAGAAAAAAAAAAAAACCCAGAGTTTGCCAATTCTTATGGTTTAAATTCGCCCACTATGACTGATTTCAAGCTACCAATGTGATGTTATTGAACATGCAGTTGGGAAGAGATACACACAATTGGCTCTTTTGAGCCCAGAGGAGGAACGTGCTCCAGCACACTGCTGGCCTGGAGATCTGTGTTTTAAACAAGCTTTCCAGATGATTCTGGTGCATGCTGGAATCTGAGAGTCATTGCTCTGACTGATCCCCAAAGAGCTTAGTCATCCAGAGTTCTGGAGAGGAAGCATGGCAGAGTGCCTGGGCTCTGCTAGTAGAATATCTGGGCACAAATCTCATTCTGCCACTTCCTGACCTTAGGCAAATGCCTGGCATATACTTAAGCATAAGTGCACATTAGTTATTGTTATTACTTTGGCTGCATTCCTGCTGCAGTCCACTGACTCCTTCTTCAACACTTCGAGGACTTTTGCCGCCCCCCAAATCCCCAGGGTAAGCCAGCGATGATCTGTTGTATGTAGGTTGGTACGATTTTCCTGAGGACTTTGTCATATTATCTGTTGTGCCTCAGTGATTATATGAAGAGGAAAATGGTTGGTGTTACCCCATCTTACATGACAATCAAAAATAGCCAACATGAGCATTGTGATTTGCAGAGCCTTGTTGTAATGCTAGGTTGGGGTCCAGAATGTACGCAGTCTGGAAGTTCATTTTTGTCTTTCAACAACTGAAACTACTCAGATGAGGAGTCTAACAAACCCTTCCTGATAATTCTGATTTCCACCACCATCGAATAGCTGGGCTCCTGTGTGTAAGAGATGGTAGGGAGCAGAGAGGCTAGCTGGGTAAACTTGAGGTGTCCTTAACTTCTTTGAGTCTCTCCCTTAGCCACCATGCTCACCTCCACTGTTCTGATCTCACAAGTGTCTGTGCTAGTCTTCCCTCCCGTTCCTCCTTCCTTGTTGATTACCAACCCAACAGCCACCTCCGCTTCCTCCTTGTGAACACAGCCCCCATTTTGTTCAGGGAATGTTGGCTCCTCATGCACGACGAACTCTAATTCCAGCACTGTCCAACAGAACTTTCTATGGGTATGGAAATGTTCATACTCATTATGGAGACCACTAGCTTTGTGTGGCTTGTGTAGCTAAACAAATGAATTTCTAATTTTGAACCATTTTGATTGAACTCTAGATCGCTTCATGTGGCTAGTGGCTACCATGTTAGATAGCACAAAGGGTCTAGCCCATGCTAATCCAGTCCTCTTACCAGGCATTGCCACACTCACCATGTGGCCCAGTCCTGACCTACAGGCTCGAGTATAAAGGGATGAGGGTGTTCAGGAAAGACTTTTCTTCCTGCTAAAGGAGAGAAAGGTACTAGGAAGCTCATGTCCTTTTCATGCCCTGCCCTGTCCCCCTCCCCCACTTTCCTTCCTTTTCTGCATGTTGTTCTGGGCAGCGTGAAGCTTGGTGCCTTGGGAAACCTCTTTTGACAAAGGAGAGGATGATATTAATGAAGAAAGATGATTGATTAGAACTAACCTGTATCTAGTGCTTATTACAAGCCAGCCCCTGGCTAAGCAGTTTATATATACTAACTAACAATGCTAACAACAAACCTGGAAGGGAGGTGCTCTCGTTTTCTCCAATTTTACAAAGGTGGGAACTGAGGCTGGGAGAAGTAAAGTAACTTGCTGGAAATCCCACCACCAAGAAGTGCCCAATCTGGGATTTGAACACAGGGAAACTGAGGGCAGAGGCTGTGCCCCTCATCACCACACCACACTGCCTTACTAGAACCAAGAGCATTGCAGACAAGCTGCATAGCTCCGGTAAGATGAACACACATCCTTATGCTTAAAGCCCCCTGAGGTTGGGTGTCCAGTGACTTACAGTCTCATATATCCTAAATGATGGCGTATCTTTGAGTGGGTCTCCACCCAGAGTACTGGGCGGTGCTAGCCCATTGAGTCACTCCCCTACCAAGGGCTGAGTCACAGAAGACATGGATTAGGAAACCAGCACCATCTAAGGCTTGGGGGCACCGATGTTGAAATATCTAGATAGACACTCCACGGGGCTCTCCATCCGCACCTCAGCCCAGAGCTGCCAGCAAAGCTCAGCCTTTCAGGTTCTGCTCTTTTTCTCTGATTCTGATCAATAAAGTTTGTCCCAAGGTATCATGGAACTGAGAAGCTCCAAGAAATAGGTAGATTTGAAAAACATCTATAAGAGGCTGCAGTGCACATGCTTCAAGTTTCACCTCCTATTATTCATAATGTTCTCATCATGGAGTCAATGCCTGGGTTTCCCTGTCTTGCAAACCCCCTCTTGTGACTAAGAATTCAGGCGGACGTGAGGTTGTATCACTGATAAGTAGGTGTTTGTCTTTCCAGGCTGAGAGAAACTTGGAAATATGTGAATGTTTAATTTACCGCCAGAAGTAAACATAGGTTTAAGAGAATAATGCTGAAAATCTCTTGCCCGTGTCAGCATGTGACACGCTGAGTTGGGGACAGAGGAGGCTCCCATCCACAGGTGTTGTGAGAAATCCCCTTCTGTCCCCATAGCTGTCCTTCCTTCCTTGCTGCCGGGCGGCCCTCTCTCTCTCTCCCCCACGTCCTCCATGGCCCCTCTCCCTCCCCAACCCTGCTACTTCCTTTTTACTACACCTAGAATTAAGCAGGGCCCGGTCTGCCATGGCAGAATGAAGGGGGTGATCCAGGAGGAGGGAAGAACAAGTCTAAGGGGCCAAGAGTCCCTGGGCCTCCCCCTTATCACAATCTTCATCTAGCCCTTCACTCATCCAGCAAAGAATTATGGAGCTCCTGCTAGTTCTAAACGCCAGAGATCCAATGATGGAAAAGCTCTCCCCAGGAGAGAGAAAGGAAACCTTCTCTGTACGATCCCTCTGGGGTTTTATTTCTTCATCTTATTTTAGGATTTGGTGAATCCAAAGACCTAACATTCTTTTTATATCAAACTTGTGAGTTAACAGGTTAGGTATTGTCACTCCATTTCACATGTGGGAGCATGAAGACTGAGGTCTTCTCATCGGATGGGGGTGAGTGGCAGAGCCAAGCCTCAAACCCACATCTTCTGACTCACATATATTCTCCTAACACTGCACACTGGGTCTGGCCTGTGCAGAGCCACCCACTGCAGCATTCACACTGCTTTGAAGCCGACCCCTGAAAGTTCTTTGACCAGGATCCCCTCATTGCAGGCAGAGGAGGGGCCGTTGCCTACATGAGCCTGCTGGTTAGTCTTTGAAGTAAAAAAATCTCGAGATCAAAGGAAATATTTTGTTGAATTCAGTCATTTGTCCTTGATCTGCTGGAAACCTTAATTTAATTAGCAATATAAACTTTGTAAAGACTTCACTTTGCCAGCTTGGTTTAACCTATATCGTTTCTTTTATGTCTAAAGGACTTGGAACAAATAAGGAAAAAAAATATGTAAAATATCTCACAAAAGACCTGAGCTGTGCTGTACGTCTATCTCGTGAATTTTTTCCCACAGTACTGACCCAGATTTGTATGCTTTTCATGCTCCAATGAGTAATAAGTTAGGGTGAGAAATCTTTTGGAGGAAATTATCTAGTTGTGGTCCAGAGAGGCAAAATTCCCAGATTCCTTGATGTTTAGAATCACAGCATTTTAGAAAGAGGGTACTAGCATTACATACCCCACAAGTCAGGAGCTTGATATATGTTTAAAGAAGTCAATCTTCACCAGAACCTGTGACAGGCATTTCTCTCTCGAGGTTACCGAAGAAATCAACAGACATTCCCATAGTCCCCCAGCTTGGAAGGAGCTAAGGTTGGAATCCACACTGGCAGAGGCTGAGCCCTACTGTGTGCTCATAGGCCACGTGGTTTGTGAGTCACTAAAGAGCCGCCTTCGGACCTTCACAAGTCATCTGGCCCACTTCCTCCCCCATGTTAGAACTGAAGTAAGTGGGGTCCTGAAACTTAACGTACTTGGCCATCCCGGATGGAGTACAGACAGAACTCAGGTCACTAACTCTCTGGAGGGCGTTCTTTTCCCTTGCTCTTTTGCAAAGGTCAGGAGTGGGAAAAGTTGTCGAGGTGGATGAAGGCCACCTCTGGGGTCCTTGAGGAAAATCTTCCATTCCAGAATGCTTGATTGTTGGCAAGGGGTCCCCCAGGGCATTAAAGCCTCAAGACAATGGGTCTCCTCATTTCTGTTGTGTATGGTGTGTGTGTAATGGATCTGCTCTCGTCTGTGAGACAGCATTCATTGTACACACATATCTCTGCCTTAAGCATTTTGTTTCTGGGAGTAATACCTGTGGATGTGGAGATGCCTCTGGCCAAGATTTCAGGCCGTGGTCTATTTTATGCCAAACCTATTGTTTGCTGTCCCATAGACATTGTTGGTATTTTAAGGCAGTCATTTGAGTTCATCAAATCCCACAATGGGAGGTTTCAAATGACTCTGGTGATAAATAACATGGTTCGACCTTGAGCTAGATTTGGTACCCACTGCTCATATTTTCCTTCCCCTTTCACCTGCTAAGAGAAAGCAGAAGAGCTTGGCAAGTGACGGTGTGGCTGCTAATACTGATATGTGTTCTATTTTTTTCTTAATAAGGCATGTTCTTTCAAAAAAAAAAAAAGGAAAGAGAGAAAGAGGGGAAAGGAGAAAGAGGGAGGGATGGAGGGAGGCATGGAGGGAGGGAAGGAAAGAAGGAGGGAAGGAAGGAAGGGAGTTGGGAGGAGGAGGGAAGGAAGTTGGGGGTAGAGGGAAGGAAGGAGGGGGAGGGAAGGAATAGAGAGAGGAAGAGAGAGAGGAGGGGAGGGAGGAAGGGAGGGAGGGAGGGAGGGAGGAGGGAAGGAGGGAAATCACAAGCTACTGCTGACAAAGTTTTAACAGACAGGCCTATGTCTCTTCCTTACTCAAGAGTGGTGAACAGTTCTGACTCCCTCTAGAATAGTCTCCATTGACTCACACTGAAATGATCTCCCAGGAACTCTGTTTCAGCAGCCTGAAACTAAATTTGCATGACTCTGCTGGAGTTTTCAGAAATCCAGGGCTGTTTGTACCACTCCTGTTCCCTGTCCCCCACCCCCACCCCACCATTGCTTTCGCTGGGAAATTTCTTAGGCTTCTTACTGGAATTTGCTCTATGTGGTTAAATCCCCAACAAGTAAACTGTGAGCTTGGCATAAATGGTCAGTTTTGTTTCAGAGTCACATTCAGAAGAATAAGTGAAAAGGAGATAAATTCCTTTTTAGGGAGGTTCCTAATTCCTATAACCGAATGATATCCCTGAGATGTAATTGAAATTCAGAATCTGAGGAGAGTTTGCAACAACAGATTGCATGTAATTTGTGCTGAGAACTATATCAATCTGGGTTCCAACGTAAGAGGGAAGATGGAGGAAGTGGAAGTGGAAGTGGGAGGGAAGACAGAGGAAGTGGGGGACGGGCTCCAAATTTTGTGCTACATTTAATGCATTTTTTTTCTTTATTTTTTTACTTTTTGGAATGTGTCTACCGAATATAGTGGCCAAAACAAGCCGCTATTTGCTGAAGCTGGGTGATGGGTACATAGGACTTCATTGATCTTTCCTCCATGCTGTTGGGCATGTTCAACACTTTCCTTAATAAAAGAGAAAAGAAGAGGAAACTGGTTGAGCAATTATCATGGCTGTAGTTCGGGGCTGTTCTCAGCTTGCAAGAGTCATCCAGCTGAGCTAAATAGAGGAAGAAAAGCATTTAGTTCAAACTCAGTTTCTAAGGAGTCTTTTTTTTTTTTGGTTTTCCTGGAACCTTAAAAACACACTCAAAAACCGTTTCACCATGGTCTGGCCTGGCAGGGATCAGAGACGGCAGGAGTACAGGACGGTTGAGAAAGCCTATGACATTCAGTTAGTGGCTGGTTGAGATTGTTTCCGAGTAGAATTATGACCAGAAGATTAGAAAAATAGCCTGTACCCCGGGATCCGGAGATCGGTCACGTGGCTGCCGCGTATTTTTGACTTTACCTGGGGGCCAGGACACAGTGCTTCAATTTTAGGTTCTTAATTATTATAATTACTACAGGGCTTGTTCTTTTGAGTCCCTGTCCCACCCCTTCCAGACAAGCAGAAGGTACAGCCACGCTTAGACCCGACTGTTCTCTGTTTCGGATTTTCCAGTGGGAAAAAGGAATGTACACCAGGCCGATTATTTCACCTTCCCTCCGTCACGCTAGGGTAAGCCTCCTAGACCAGCTAATTCTTCCCCCGCGAGGACTGGCAGCGCCCAGCCGTCAGCTGGGTGAAAGGGAGCTCCTTCCTCGTCCACCGTCTCTGGGACTCCAAAGGTTGCTCTTCTGCCCGGGGGTGTCGACCAGCTGACCCCAGCGCTCCAGGCAACACCCCCCCACCCGGCAGCTTGGAGGACCGAAGCAGCCCCGACGCGGGTGGGTCCCGGAGGCTGGCAAGTCCCATCCTGCCGACCACTCTGTCGTCTGCAGGGATCACCCACATTCTGGCCCCTCCGGTAATCCGTTATTTTTCTTAGACTCCTGCACCATCCTGCTCCGAGGGTCTTTCCCTGGGAGTCCTGACTCCTCTCCCGTTCCCATGCCAACGCTTTCCCCTGGGCTGTGTGGGGTCCTTGTTCCATGCTGGATAATCCCTTCTGTGTCCTCAGGGGTCTTCAAAGGATACTAACCCTAACTGATATACGGCTTTCTCCAGATTAGTCTGGTTTTCCACTTTTCCACGTGTCCTCAGCTGGGTTGGGGATTCAGCGTTATGTCCTTGCTCCACGGTCACCTGCCATCCATCACTCTTCTTTTTGGACAATAGCCCCCCTCTGTTGGGTCCTTGACGTTTTGTGATTCCTCTCCCTTTCCACCTTGCTGTCTCCTGTGTGATCTGGTGACAGCTACCTCCCACCTCTCCAATTCCATTAAGGTGGGAGTGGACGCGTGTGAATGAGAGTGCGTGTGTGTGTTTACCTATATAGTGTCAAGAATCAATGACTGAGATTCTAGTTTTGGCTTTGTACTCACTAGTTTGTGTGACTTAGGACATGTTATTGACTTCTACAAGATCCAGGTAAAGTATTTCCTATAGCATTGGGCGATCGTGAGGAGGAAATGAGCAGATCCATAGAAAGAGATTGGCACATTTCTGGCATAACTCAGTAATTGGTAACTGTAATTGGATGTGACCTGCTTGCTTTTGTTCCCAAATCCCACCATCATCTGAGGAAACTTGACTGTTCTTTGGAACTACACAACCTGTTCCCCACCAGAGACTCCTGACTGCTTTAACCTGGGACGTGCACGTCCCCTGCATGTCTGCCCCACTTTCTGTGACAACCTTCTATTCTACACGCTCTCCCTGTGCTCTTTGTCTTTGTCTTTCTGGATCACTAGCTGGAGCTCCTCAGCCTTGGCCGGGGGGCTTATTTTCACTGCAAACTACAAGGGTTGTGATGTGTATGTCATTCATCTTGTATGAAGGTCAAATTAATTCTATGGTTGTATTTTCACAATTTCTCCATTATAAGGATCATTACAAGGTTAAACCACTGCCTATTGCTGACCACAGGTCAGATAGCATGTGAAGAATCTCGTCATCTACCTTTAACCTGGAGATTGGACCTTAGGCCAGTAATAGTTTTGATCTCAGGGATGAGTTGTCTAGGACATTGGCTTGGCAGGGAAGTGAAATGGCACTTTTCACATAATTCCTCAGTAGCTGGGACACCAGGAAGCCAAGAAGTGGTCGTCATCATTTGACTTGAGTGTATGAGCTCCAATGAGGAATAGGAAAGATGTCTGAGCCTTGGGGCAAACTCAGCTATGTTTCTGTGCTTCCATGATTTGCTTTGATTTCCCTTCTTCTTTGGTACTTTTGGAAATTCCAGTCTGTTTCAACCCTGCTTGAGGTGCAGTAAGGATAAAGCATTTTCTCCTAGTGTGGGCCAAACCTTTAAGATGGTGCTCCTCTTTGGGAGGCAGAATGGCAATGGCAGAGGGAAGCAGACCTGGGGCTCACTAAGGCATTTGGAATGAGCTTGGCACAACAATCAGCAAGCTAAGGACCTCCTTGTCCTAGAAAAGTGTGGAGCCAGGGAGCATGGGGAGGCTTAGCTTGGCTTGTGCTTGATTTTTTTCCATCATTCTGAGAGGTGGAGAGCCTCTTTCCTCTTTCTCAGAATGGAATGGGGAGGAAAGGGGAAGAAATTCTTGTGGATACTGGGAAATTAGAATATGACGATGTACTTGTATCATTTGGTTTGAGGTTTTATGAGTTCCCAGGGACAGTTCTATCCAAAATATAGAAAAGGTCCCCAAAAGACAACTTTGAACAACCACAATTTTGGAGGATCTCTTCACTCTTCTCTTACAGGTGGATAATTAAAATATAATTGTGTGATATTTAAAGGAGGCTATTCAAGGAGCTGGGAGATCTATCTCCCAAACCCTGCTTATCACTGAACAGCTGTGTGATTTAGAACAAGATGATTAACCTGGCTCTATATTTTCTAACGTTTAACGTAACTGTTGTCACTAAATCTTTTCCTTAAAGTATTATGAAGAATAGGGAACATTTACATCAAATACTTAGAGCAACTCGAGGGAGCAAAATACTTTAAAAATGCCACCTGGACTATGAAGTTTTTAGCTATTTGCAGAGCCATACAGAATATACCAGGAAAAAAAATGGACACATCCCCAGAAATCACTAAGAGCTGTGCATTTAGAGATCAATAAAAATAATGTCTTATATTTTAAAAATTGGTATATTGGAGTCGGACAGACAGGAAAAAAGGGAGAGAAAGAGAGAAAAGAAGCAATTCCTTAAAGCCTTATGCTTAGTTATCTCTTCATTGCCACTCCCAGAATTCCATCTATGGTTTCTGATTTGGGTCATAAATAATTACATAATTTCCTGGGGATGCAGTAACAGAGCACCACAGAACAGGGGGCTTAAAACAACAGAAATGTATTTTCTCACAATTCTGGACACTGGAAATCTGAGGTCAGAGTCACATATCTGAACAGGGCTCCGTGGGGGAATCTGGTCCATCTTTCTCTCTGTTGGCAACCGATGGCAATCCTGGAGTTCCTTGGGTTTCAGAGGAGTCACCCCAGTCGAGGCCTCTGTCACACAGGACTTCTCTCTGTGTGTCCAGGGGTTGAAATCACCTCTTCTTAATGACAGCACAGTCATATTAGATTGGGGCCCACCCTAACAACCTCATTTTCACTAGATTACCTCTGCAAAGACCCTTTCAAATACGGGTACATTCATGTGTAGAGGCTTGGGGGAGTGGGGAACGCAATTCAACCTGCAACACTGACCAAGTTAAAAAAAAAAATCTTTATTTTCCCCCGGTGACCCAGGCACTGGCAACTTCTCTGTGTGGGGAAGGCCTCTTACTGGCGGCCTCAGAGTGCAGGCAGGGAGCTCAGGCACCGTGGTGGGGTCTGAATGGTGCGGTAATGCCCTCGCTCTTGGTTCACAATCTCATGCGGGTTCAGGCTTCCGGAACACCCATATATTGACCTTAGTATAGGGCCAATTCTGGATGCCCAGAGTCAGCTACTTTTTACTTCTGCTGCCAGAAAATGAATTTTTTTTTTCCTTCAGCACAAGTGACAATAGGGGCCTCTCATTTTGTGAAAACAATTCACTCTGGACAATGTTAATCCAACGACCTGAGTTTACCCAAGTGGATTGAAGGGTTGCGTTCATTCCTGTGCTTTGACTGCAATGCCCCCTAGTGGAAACTTCTATGCTATACAAGGTTCTAAGAATGTATTTTAATGAACTCATTGTTTTCTAAAGTGGGCCCATATTTTGTTTTTTGGGTTTTTTTCCCCCAACTAAAGATTACTGCGATACATGACCAAATTGTGTATAGATATAATCGTCTGATTGTTCACATGAAATTATCTACACATTCCCCTCTTTCTTGTCTTAAGAAGGAGGGGCAAAGGGAGGAGAGAGAGGTAATAAAAGAGGCACAGAAGGAAATCACCCTGAGGGCTTTTGAACTGTGGTTGGTAACATGGTATATATGTATCTAGAAAATGAAAATGCTGAAAATACAACTATAGTGAAGCTTTAAAAACAGATTATTGTGACTAAAAATTTTTAAAAGCAGGATAGGAGTATGGATTCCCTCAGTGCGAGTCTGACAACTATTTTCTGTGACAAGAGGTTGGGGAGGAAACAGTCGGTCCCCAGATAAAGGCCACCTTCTTACCGCTTTGCATAAAGATGTCCTGCCTGTGACTTTAATCCCAGTTAATTCAGCTAAGACCAGGATGTCCCACTGCCCTGTGTGTTCTTTCTCATTCTGGTCCATAACCAGGGTAGAGACCAAGGCCCTGGCCTCACTTCCTTGCTCTGTAGCTTCCAGGAGACCTCAGGGTGGCCAAGTCAGGGGATACCATTAAGGACCGTCATGCAGGAGACACAGATCTGGAGAGTTCTCAAGGCTTCTCCGAAGTAATTGTAAAGCTATTGCCGAGATTCCCAGATTTTTAGATCTTACAAACAAGCCACAAAGTAAGAAAAGGTTGCTCATGGCGAAAGAAGTTTCCAGGTAGTGGCATGAAAACTACATTCCTTAAAAATTAAACAACCATCTCCATCTTTCTTTTCATAAAAGAAAAAACAACTGAATACAAAAGACAAGATATAATTTTAGAAGGACATATCTTCTCAGGAAAAATGTGTTTTTTTTTTTAGATTTTTATTTATTTATTTAACAGAGAGAGACACAGCGAGAGAGGGAACACAAGCAGGGGGAGTGGGAGAGGGAGAAGCAGGCTTCCCGCTGAGCAGGGAGCCCGATGCGGGGCTCGATCCCAGGACCCTGGGATCATGACCTGAGCCGAAGGCAGACGCTTAACCATCTGAGCCACCCAGGCGCCCCAGGAAAAATGTGTTTTATACATGTGTGTACAATAAGTATATGAGCATGTGCATGCACACACAGTTCCTTCCTTTTCTTTCATTTTCCTGTGGAACAGGGAAAAGCTTGTCCTGACCTGGCAGTTATGTGTGGACTGGCATTTGGGGACAGTGTGAGTACTTTCCCCCTGAAAGCTGAAGTCCTCGTGTATTTGCACCTCCACTGTTCTTTCTTTGGAATTAGGACGCAGGACCCATTGTTGTGTAAGGAGAGACTAACTCCGAGGGAAAGCCTGTCCTCTAGGGTTCCAGAATTTGCTCCCTGCTGGCCTTGGCTTGCTGTGGAGGGCATGTGAGCATGTCAGGCCTCAGAGAGTCTTGGGGACCACAGGACCTAAACACACTGCCTGGTTAATCCTCTCAGTTCTGTGCAGAACCATGCATGAATCATTGCAGACAGATGGGAATGTGCTCACGTTCAGCCCCTCAGAGGAAGGATTCCAAAACATCCGGGGACATTGCATTCCAATGCTCAGGAATGCTCACTCTCAAAAAGGAAATGCACAGACCTTTAGAGTCAGCAATTTAGAGCCAGAACAGGCCTAAAATCAGAGTTGAATTTCCTCAGATTACAAAGTCACCAAGTCACCTGAAAGAGGCAAAGGACATGCAGAGATTCACTACAGTTTTCTTTGGAGAGGATGACCCTACCCGTATGCTCTACTCAGCCCAACACTGTAGCCTTGAACATAGACACACCTCTCAAACGGTGGGTGGGCTGGGCTGGGGTCTTCTGACACATAATGTCACACCTGAGATATTCCCGATCCTCTGAGATTCACCCGTAAGCTGCAAAACCCCTGCGAGCTGAAGAAAAGCCAACATCAGAGACCTTTCTTGAGAGCCTCCCTTCCTTCCGCTGGGCCAGGAGCTATTATTTTATCTTTCAGGCCTTGTCTTGTCCATGTTCAAACTTTTTATCCCTTCTTTAAAGGGCTTATTTTACAAATATTTAATTGTTTGATTTTTTTTTTTCCAATTTAGTTCCTTTTTCACATATGTTATTCCAAATGGGTTACAACAACCTAATGCCCAATGGACCCTGAACATTTACACAATTTATGCATTCTCCTACTTTGTGCATTTTTTAAAAGATTTTATTTATTTATTTGAGAGAGAGAGTGCATTCGCACACAAGTGTGTGGGGAGGGGCAGAGGGAGAGGGAGACAAGCAGACTGCCCATTGATCAGGGAGCCCGACTCAGGGATGGATCCCAGGACCCTGAGAACATGACCTGAGCCGAAGGCAGACGCTTAACCAATTGAGCCACCCAGGTGCCCCCTATTTTGTGCATTTTGAGAGCCTACAACACCACACACTCCTCATATTTTTATTTGCTGTGTATCTTTCAGTTTGCCTTGTTTTGTCTTCCTAACCTTTGAATTACTTCTATATTTCAACCATTTCACTTAATTGTTTGGTTTTTGATCGTGTCTCTGTAGTGAGCTGAATAACGGCCCCCCTAAAAGATATGTTCACATCGTAACATATAAATATTCCCTTCTTTGGGAAAGGGGATGTTGTAGATGTATATTAAGTGATGGATTTTGAGATGGCGAGCTCATCTTGAATTAGTCCAGTGAGTTCTCAATTCAGTGACAATGGTCCTTCTAAAAGACACACACAAGAGAGATGCGAGAAAAAGGGATAGCTACCAAACTGGAAGAGGCAAGGAATGGACTCTTGCCTAGAGTTTCCAGAGAATACAGCCTTACTGATGCCTTGGTTTGGAACCTCTGGCCCCTGAACTGGGAAAGAAGAAATATTTATTGTTTTAAGCCGCCAGATTTGTGGTCATCTGTTAAGGGAGCCACCAATAGTCTAAGAATTTGCTTGACACATTTCCTATATGGTGCTAGGCAGCTATTACTCCCAACATTTAATGTGTAATTTCCCAGCTGTCAATGTCTTACTCCCCACTCTTAGGTCATGGATCCCAGTCACTTTGTGTATTCTACTCATTGCGTTTTATTGTCAATTTATGGGCTGTGTCTAGAATTGAAAGCTTCTCTTTCTCTACTAGTCAACAGAAAATAAATGAGTTTATTTCTAACGCACACATTTTGGAGCAAAGGCTTGGAAAACTTACAGAATTGAATGGTCTGCCATCTCAAAAGAAAAGAGGAATCATGTGAAGGTGTTTTAGAGTAAATACACTACACTCTACTAGCAATCAGTGTGTGGTTTGGAGCTAGGCTCCTGGAGCTGGAATCCAGCTTTAGCGATTAATTGTGGGCAAGTTATGTATCTTCTCTGGGCCTCAATCTCCTCATCCGTGAAACGGGTCTAATAGTTGTACCCATTTTTGATGAGCATGAAGTGAGGTAAAATGTGTAAAGTTCTTAGAACAACACCAGGAACATTTTCAGCACCTTGCAAGTGCTATTGTTCATGTGTTTATGCTTTAAACATCTAATTCGTGTGAAAGCACCTTAAAAATAGGGAGATACCAAGTAGAGAGGTTATTAAGTTATTAATAACCTTAAATTATTCCCTTGGGGTAAGAGCATTAAGAAAGTGCTCGTAGGGACATAATAACCCTGTGCGACCCTGAAATAGGGTTTTGAGCAGAATTATATATACTCATGTAGGACCAAACAAGGGACAATATATTCATAAAGCTAGCATTAGTTACTGGGTCATATGCTGTTGATGGTTGTATTTAGCAGGCAGTGTGATGACAAATGCCCTCTCGTATGAAACCAGCCACTCTGTCTCTTTTCTTGATCCTTTGTAGTGTCTCTCAAGTTTATTCCATCATTTCGGTTCAAGGGCTAGGAGATTAATCTCAGCTCACTACGGCTTTGTGCCTACGTGATCATAAATATTCATGGAATCCCTTCCCATATGACTAAGTCTTTTCCCTCTGGCAGAATTTTGAGCACAGCATCCTGCAGTTCTGAAACAGCAGTGGGCTCAGAGCCCTTTTGAAACTGCACACAATCAGTGGGGAAAAAATTAATGTGCCATACAAATAATATGCAAATACTATTATGCTAACCGTATGTATGTGATAAAATACAACCATAGAAAATTTGAAAAGATGAGTTTAGGGGCACCTGGGTGGCTCAGTCGGTTAAGTGCCCAACTCTTAATTTCAGCTCTGGTCATGGTCTCAGGGTCGTGAGATCAAGCCCCAGGTTGGGCTCTGCCAGTCTGCTTGAAATTCTTTCTCCCTCTCTCTTTGTCCCTCCCCCAGCTCACACGTGCACGCTCTCTCTTTCAAATAAATAAATAAATTTTTTTTTAAATATGAGTTTAAGCTGAAATAGAAAGTATTTTTATTTAATTAATTTATTTATTTGAGAGAGAGAGCGTGCGTGTGTGAATGAGGGGAGGGGCAGAGGGAGAGAATCTTCAAGCAGACTCCCAGCTGAGCTCGATGCCAGGACCCATGAGATCATGACCTGAGCCAAAATCAAGAGTTGGATGCTTAACCAACTGAGCCACCCAGGTGCCCAACACTGAGGGTCTCACTCAGCCTGTATGTCAGGTGGTCAATGAGAATGTGAGTTTATCCCAAAGTGATGTGGGTGACAGAGGGGGCTCTTCCCATTTCTTTGCTGCTTGTTTATTGTCAAACTTATTGTTTAAGGAGCTTACTTAAGATTCTCTCTCACCCTCTCCGTCTGCTCTGCTCCCCCACCCCACCCCTGCTCATGTATGTGTGTGCGCGTGTGCTCTCTCTCTCTAAAAAATAAAAATAAAAAAAGATCCGTGTCAATTTCCATATTTAATATTGACTAAAGAGAAGACCTGATGTGTTCATCTTGCCTCCCATTTTGTGCTCCTTCAGGGTGGATGTGCATCTCTTGGGGGACTATTCTCTACAGATAAAGTCCAGATATTTTAGCCGGGCTTCCTAGACCTCCAGAGCCTGGTCTCCATTGGCCTTTCCTGGTCCAATGGTTGGATGGCTCCTAGAGGACCTAAACTGAATGTATGCAGTTAGGCCTCAGTCTAAACAGACTGTTCACTATCCCCTCCAGCACACTTAGTTTTTACCTCTAATGAGTCTTTGGACTGCCCTCCTCAAGTTCGAGTAGACAATTCTACTTTTCCAAGAAACTGTAGGACAGACCTCACCTCTTCACATAGTCTTCCCTGATGATATCAAGGCTTAGTGAGCACTCCTGTCTCTGACTCTGGGAATAGTCTTTTGGCAGTTAGACAAATTGCCTTGTTGAGGTATCTTCTATTATTGACTTCAACTATTATTGAAACTATTATTATTATTATTTTAGTTTTATGTGCTTGTGTCTATCTCCCCAACTGGATTGGTAATTCCTTGATGATGAGTCTGTGTTGTATCATTCTTTTTTTTTTTTTAATTAAAAAAGTAACATATGCACAAAATTTAAAACATTATCAGTACAAACAGGCTCATTATGAAAAATACCATTCTCTTACTTATTCCTTCCCATCTTTCTTTTTGCCTTCTTTACAAACATTCCTTTTCAATTCTTAGTTGGTTCTCCTGCAATTTTCTCCAAATTTTACTGCTTATTCTCTAGTTCTTGGGTTGCCACTTCTAGACATTATCTAGCGAATTTCTGCTCTGGGTTATGATAGGGTGTTCTGATAGTTTTCTCCTGTCTTTCCCTCCCCCTTTTCATCCTTGCATTTTCCTAATATGTCACAATTTGTTGTTTAATTATTAGTTAGCATTTACATTATTATGGCCATATGAATATGGTTTACCACTGAACCAACTAGAGTAGATGAGTTCATTTCTTTTTTCTTTTTTAAAGATTTTATTTATTTATTTGATACAGAGAGAGAAAGAGGGCTAGAGAGACAAGTAGAGGGAGAGGGAGAAGCAGACTTCCTGCTGAGCAAGGAACCCGATGCAGGGCTTGATCCCAGGACCCTGAGATCATGACCTGAGCTGAAGGCAGATGCTTAACCGACTGAGCCACCCAGGTGCCCCAGATGAGTTCATTTCTTTTTACAAACTTATTTTTCCTGAAGCTGCCACATTTTCTCATTTGTTTTGTTGTCTCTGAAACTAAATTTGTTTTTTTTTTAAAGATTTATTAATCCATTTAGGAGAGAGAGAGAGAGATCACAAGCAGGAGGGAGAGAGAATCTCAAGAAGACTGTACTCAGTGTGGAGCTGGACATAGGGCTCCATCCCAGGATTCCAAGATCACAACCCAAGCCAAAACCAAGAGTTGGATACTCAACTGACTACACCAGCCATGTGCCCCGAAACTATATTTGTTTTATTTCCAAATGCTTTCAAAGCACTACCACTTGTCTGTCAGTATTATCTTCCGAATTCTCAAATGCATCATGTAATCTTCCCATTCAGGTTTTGCTGGGAGACCTTCCTCCCATAGATTTTGTTCACTTACTCTAATCTGGCTGAGTCAGCTGATGTCTGAATCCACAGCACTATTGTTATCCTGTGACTTCCCTTTGACACTGTCCTGCGCTGGACACCCTTCTTTTTTGGATTCCATGTCCCACTCTTCCTTAGTTTTAATCTTCATTCTGATGGGGGTCCTTTAAAATCTGAAAATGTCTGTTCTACCCTTACTTTTGGTGGATAGATTGGCTGAGTATAAAATCATAGATTGAGAATAATTTTCCTTTAGAAATTTTAAAGTTTTATATTCTTACTTCCAGCATTTTCATTCTGATTTCTGATTCCATTTGTTGGTTTCCTCTCTGGAAGGTTCTAGCATCTTCTCTTTATCTCTGGGGTTCTGATATTTCAAGATGGTATGTTTGTTGTGATCTTTTCATTCATTGTGCTAGGCATTCATTGTGCTCTTTTAATTTGAGACCTGTGATTCTCAGTTCTGGGGAAAATGTTCTATAATGTCATTGATAATTTCTTCCTTTCTGATATCTTTCTGGAATTTCAGAAAAGTTGGACCTCTTGTTTTGAACCTTTATCTTTCCTTACTTTTCCTATTTTTTATTTCTTGATATTTTTGTTTTACTTTCTAGGATTTGTTCCATGTTATATTCTAAACTTCTGTTGAAATTGTGTCTTGGTTATTATATTTTTAATTCCCAAGAAATCTCTCTTGCTTTCTGATACTTGTTTTGTATCTATCTTCCTGTTCTTATTTTATGACTAAACTCTCTTCCCTGATAGCTCTGAGGGTACACAGAGCACACACACATCCATTCCTGCATCACCTCTATGTCTTCTAGAGTTCTTCCTTCCAGTCTCCAAATCATGTTGCAAGTTTTCTTAAATACCTGATGATTCTTGATTGTCCTTTTATAATTAAGACCAAGATACTTGAAAGTGATTTGCAAGTTGTGTGTGTATAGACAGAACTGTGGACAAGTGGGCTTCAAAATAGGTGCCAAACTAAAATTTTGGCTGGGGGGCCCACTGACCTTTTCATTAGGGGCCCAGTTCCCCAGAGAAGCCTCTGATCTCTTGTTTGGGGGCAGGATTTTCCTGGCTGTGGCCTTCTGGCCTCCGGTTCTTGGAAGTAGGCTGGGTAATCTACATCAGTAAGCTGGCTTTCAGTGAATTCCACTATTTTCAGGTCTGTGCCTCACACTGTGTACTTACCAGTAATAACTAGACTGGCACCTCTTGAGATCAGTTTCTTTAGGGCACATTTCCAGTCAAGGGTGGGGACCAGGGAGTATGGAGGTGGTTGTCTCTATTGAATGATTGGTAGGAAATTTGAGGCTGTGTTGATCTACATAGAAATGTTCAATTAATCTCTTGCACTGCCCTCAACTTCAGGTATCTCCCACTTCCAAGTGTTGGGCCTTTGAAAGTTCTGTAGGGAAAAATGGCTTTCAAACCTTCCCATGAAAGAATTACAGTTTAAACCATTTTCTTTGTTATTAAAGGGGCCAATCACCAAAGTATTGTTGTGAATTGTCTGATGGGGTGGAATTTGTGATACTTGATCTGGGTTGAAAGAATCAGTGGAAACTGCAGGGCAGGATCTACATCACTCAGGAAATTGGCTGTTAACTAGCAACTCTCCAAAACTGTTTTAAGAACACTAAGTTGTTGGGGTACCTGGGTGGCTCAGTCAGTGAAGCGTCTGCCTTCAGCTCAGGTCATGATCTCAGGCTCCTGGATCGAGTCCCACATCGGGCTCCCTGCTTGGTGGGGAGTCGGCTTCTCTCTCTCCCCCTCCTTCTTCCCCTGCTTGAGCTTTCTCTGTCTCTCTCAAATAAATAAAATCTTAAAAAAACCCAAAAACCCACTAAGTTGTCACCATTATGAAAAGAAATTTGTATTCTTTGGAACATTAGAATGTATTCTTACAGAAATATTAAGGGGATAAAAAATAATTCTATTTGGTACTAAATAACTGACCCAGACATGTAGGGGAGTGTGCCCTTTCCTTTTCTTGATGCCAGGAACTCACTATCAGAAGTGAAGAGCACAAAGTTATTTAATGGAATTGAATTCAAAAATTAGAATATTTTAGATTAAGTAATTTCCTTCATTGGTTGTATTTAGTAGTCAAAGAAATGTGTACCTTTGGAATAATAGAGGCTGCAAAGACAGAACAGGGGTGTCAGGGAAATTACCACTAATTGTTCAATAAATATTCTTGAGCATGTGTGTCCCATGGATGGCACTTAATCATCCGTACATTTCATCCCTCTCCATGTAGAAGATATCTTAGCTTCTTTATTGGACTCTAAATCTCATCTTAAGCTTCTCAATGATGCCGACATCTTATAGTACAAATTAGATGAAGCCTACATGTGTTTTATCATGAATATGGCAGGTAAAGTGAATGAATGAGAATAATGGTTGATGATATTAATAACTTAGTATTTTCTATTGCTTAATACATACCATACATGGGACTAAGTATTTCACAAGTATTACTTCACTTATTCTGTGACTGACATAGGTATTGTCAGTCAAGTTAGACTAGGTAAGTTATGCCACAGTGAAAAAGAGCCCCAGATCTCAGGGGCCTATGACAACACACACTTATTTCCCACCCACACAGCATGGCCATCATGAGGCTGCATAATTAGGGATCCAAAAGGTGTAGCAGCATCTGGGTGAAAACAGGTAGTCTCAGGTGAAGGGGGAGGAGACATGGTGAGCCAGGAGCTGGTTCTTAAAACCTCTGGTCAGAAGTGACACATGTCCATTCTCCCTTCAATTCAGTGGCCAAAGCAAGTCACATGGTCACTCCTGACCTTAACGAGTCAGGCTGATTTTATTCTATTTCATGGAGGGGCATCTCAAATCTTGCAGCTAGTCTGATATCAGTGGGTGGGGAAGTACAGTCCTTTACCAGGGAGGGCAGCAAATATTTTGAATAATACCATCTACCATAGATAAAACAAAACCAGCAAAACCAAGCAAAAACACAGTATCAAGGTCCTAATTATGCAGAAATGTTAGAATCAAGCCCCTCTGTATCCCACTTTTCTTTTTTAAAATTTTTGTTTATTTATTTGAGAGAGAGAGGGAGAGCTTGCAAGCACGAGCTGGGATTGGGGGGCAGAGGGAGAGGGAGAAGCAGTCTGCCCACTGAGCAGGGAGCCTGATGCGGGGCTCGAGCCTAGGCCCTGGGATCATGGCCTGAGCTGAAGGCAGAGGCTTAACCGACTGACCCACCCAGGCGCCCCTATCCCACTTTTCTTAAAGAAAAATAACTAATTTTCATTTGTATGGTATTATTCCAAGGTATAGTTGGAAAAGAAAAATAAAATGGTAAGATATTACTGTGAGGAATAACACCAAGAGATTTCCTTACATAAAGGCCAACCTAATGTTAATTGTACAAATAAAACTCAGGGTCTAAAATTTAGATTTCAGGCAACTTACGTGGTCTCGAAGAGGATCTTATTTTACTTTGGGGATTCTCTAGTGTTTTACATTTACTGTGAGACTCAAACTTGCCAAATATGAGAAATAGTGGAGAGGCAGTAAGTGTTATTGTTTTAAGGGGAAATAATTTTAAGAGGAAATAATTTCACATCACCAGAAGTATATCTTAAAACTCTCGGGGACTTAGCCAGTCTGTGCATTTTATTTCCTTTCTCATGCTTGCATCGAGTCTTGTCTGTCACAAGAAAAGTAAGTACATACACATCCCAATGCTATCATTTGTTTTTTAGTTTATTCAAATGTTCATTAAAAAGTTACCACTTCTCTGGTTTTTGTCTTTATTATGCACTGAAAATTTGCCAATTAGGTGACACTGTGTTTTCTTGAACGAGCCTGCCACCTTGTGGTGATTAGGAAAATCTGACTTGGCAAAACTAGCTCTCAGATATTCGAAATATTTGCTGCCCTCCCTGAAAACTCCTTTCAATAAGTAGTTTTGAGCCCCTAACCCTGTTCTAGGTACTGAGCTTACAACAGCAGATGAATTGGACAAGAATCCCTCCCCTCCCGGAGCTTGTGTGTTATAATACAAGGACTTGTGTATGTAAGTTAAAATTTGGAAATGTAGTCAACCTTTGTAACTTGTAAACCTAATGTCCTACCTACACATGTGCTCATCTTCCCTATATGTTATCTGTGAGCGATACATCCCTGCTGCTGTAAAGGCTAGCTCTTCCCCTTTCTATTCTCTGGGTCCAAGCACCGCTTGTTTTCTCAAGGGCTCGGGGACTTTGCATCTGTTATGACCCCCTTTCTCCAACGTTCTCAAAGGCTGCCTCCCCCTTGTTGTGTCCTTAAATATACACACATGCTCAATGGCTTCCAATTAATAAAGTCTTTCCTTAATCCCAAATTCTCTCTGGCTAAAGCTATGTTTCTCTGCTTCCCATCACAACAAAGCGTCTCAAAAGTTTTGTTTTTATCTCTTGTGCCCACAAGAAGCTTGTCTGCCTTGTTTATTGCTGAATTCCCAGCACTCAGGAATCATTTATCTAGTAGGTGCTTGATAAATATGTTGAATCTGCCTATGCATTCCCATGGCAATAATGGCAGTGCCCACCCTGCCCTAGTCTAGGGGTAATCTGGGATTTGTAACACAGAAGCAGAAAGGGCATTATGTTGGCGAGAATCCTGCTTAGCACATGGGAAGGTTCTTTAACCTGATGGCTCCCCAGTTTGTAAAATAAGGATTGTACTGTCTTGGAAGTGACAGTTACATGACAGCCTTAGGATGAGATCTGATTGGTTGTGGTATCTGAGTGCAGTACTATAGATAATGTTTTGGCTGTAGGAAAAATTCCGTGATTAGTTGATATTGATTTATTAGTGATGTCCACCCTGCATGTGGGAGGCGACATTGGCTGTAGATTCTTGGGCAACTTGGTTCCTTCCAGCTCTAAATGTGAAGAGTGATTTAAAAAGACGGAATCTTGGGGGCACCTGGGTGGTTCCATTAGTTGAGCCTCCAACTCTTGATTTTGGCTCAGGGCTTGATCTCGGGGTCGTGGGATCCAGCCCCGCGTCGGGCTCTGCGCTGGACGTGGAGCCTGCTTGAGATTCTCTCTCTCCCTTGGCCCCTCCCTCTCCCTCTCTTCCTCTAATGATAAAAAATAAAAGTAAATTAAAACAAAAAAAGAACCTCAGCACGTTGCTGCATTTTAGATTTAAACTAGACTAAAACCTTTGAATAGTTCTCAACATTTAATTACAGAGTAAGAATTAAAGTCAGACTCAAAATTACAAACTGCAATCTCTAGGAGTGAATCTAAGATAAACGGATATGGATTTGCATCTATTTTATTTAACTGGAGTTCATCTGCTATCCCGTATCATAAAGGAAAAGTTTTTTATTGTATAATATTTAAAAACATTACTTTCAAAAAAATGTACTGCACTAAGTCTGACATTTATTATGCTTAATATTTTATTTTCATTTGAATGTGTTATCTTTCCTTCTCTTCTGGATGGCTGACTTCATTTGCTTTCCTTTCCCCCATTTTGCCTCCCGACAAGGACGTAATTCCAGACTAGACTGGCAAATATGTCAAGCTATATTTCAATTACTGGGACAATAAATGTGAAGTTAATGAGATTAAAATACAATCAGCCTCAGAAGGAGTGTAAGCCCCTTTTAATGGAAATCAGGATTAAATGCAAATTTTCATCACCTTATGTGTCAGTCATAAATGTTTTGAGTCCATGAGAAAACGTCTGAATGGATTTAGAGACTTTGAGGAATGTAGAGTTTATCATAGTGAAAAGAAAATGATTTGAGAATATAGACTATTCACATGACATTCTGTATATAGCATGTTAGAAAAAATTGCAGAGCTCCTTTTTGTTGCTTGCATTTATTTGTTGCTCCAGAATAATTTTTTAAGGCGAATAAAAGAAAGCATATGAAAAATTTGAATTTGTGAAAGGTGGCTTCAAACTTACTTTATTACAGTCTAGGGGTGAATTTTGTAGGGGTGGGCAAATTGCAGCCCCTGTGTCAAAACTGACCTGCCACAGGGTTTTGTAAATAAAGCTTCATTGGAACACAGCCATGCCCATTTGTTTTCAAATTGTCTGTGGCTGCTTTCCTGCCAACGTGGCAGGGTTCAGCAGTAGCAACAGATATCTCGTGGCTTGCAGAACCCAATATAGTCACTGTTTGGCCCTTTCAGAAAGAAGTTTGTAAACTCCTGCCCTAGATTGTAAGCTTTCTCCATTATACTGCATATTTCTGAAGGCTGGGACTCTGTGTTGAAACTTAGTTTTTAATTTCTCTTATAACAGTATCCGTTCCTTTGAGATGATCGGTTAATAACAACTTGAAGAAATACAGCATAAAATATAGATTTATGCAAGGGGTCATATTTTAAAATTTTTATAGCGGAAGTTACATGTGCTTGGGTCAGTCCTACTTTCCTCAGTCCCTGGAGGAAGGGTGTGTTCTCTGCTTCTCTGCCCTCCCTTGGGGTCTGCAGCCTGCCTCACGCCGGGAGGGAGCCCTACTCAGCTGGACATCAGGCCTATCACCTTCCAGCCTGGAGCTCCTCCTAGTGTTTCCCTGGAGCAACTTAAGGCAGCTTAGAGTCCATCCAGCTGGTTGATGTGGAACCGCTGCTCTCAAAAATCTTCCAGGTTGCCCTTCCATCCTCAGTGCTTCTGGCCTCTGGAGCTTCCAGTTGGCAATTTGCAGGCTCTTGAGCAGATTTTAAGTAGCTGCCAACCAGATGTGGGGTTCCCACTACCAGACTCCCACGGCACCCCTTTCAGGCAGAAATGGGAGAGCCCTTTGGCTGGGCCAAAATACAAGCTAAGTTTAAAGAAGAAAGGGGAAACCTTAGAATACAAATATTTCGTGCTACTTTTCTGGCACTCCAATACTGGGGAAGTCCATTTTGCGAGGCAGTGTTAGTTTAAAGTTCACATCAAAATGCAGAAGACGCTAAAGAGAGGGATGAAGAACTCCCTCATGGCCATCCCCAAGTCCCCTAGGACTCTGGGCTCCCCAAGTTGGAAACCTTTGCTTGAGACTCAAAGGGAGAGGCTGTAGCAGAGTCTGGGAGAGGCGTGGATATGTATTTTCAATAGATCTTCTCCCCCAGTGGATATTTTGCATGGACCAAGGAGAGGCTTCTGCTTCTCTCCACCCTCCACCCACACGGACAATCTCACTACACTCTCCAGCACAAAGTTCCCTGTCTGAACCACATTATTAATTAATTAATTAATCAATCAATTAATTAATCACTGTTTTTAGAGAGAGAGAAAGCGTGGGGGCAAGGGGGGTAAAGGGAGAGGGAGAAAGAGAATCCTAAGCAGACTCCCTGCTGAGTGTGGAGCCATCCAGGAACCCTAATTATAAAGTATTTTTATGAGAAGGTAAAAATAATGTGGTTCAGGGATGCTTGGGTGGCTCAGTCATTTAAGTGCCTGACTTTTGATTTCGGCTCAGGTCATGATCTCAGGGTCATGGGATTGAGCCTGATATCCGGCTCTGTGTGCAGCGGGGAGTCTGCTTAGGATTCTCTCTCTCCCTCTCCCTCTGCCCCCACCCCCGCACACTCTCTCTCCCCCCCAAACATAAGTTAATTAATTAAAAAATACTTTATAATTATCATATTATATTTCTAGATTTTTTTTTTTTTTGGAGAGAGCACACGCGCACGTGGGTGGGGAGGAGAGGCAGAGGGAGAGAATCTCAAGCAAGCTCCACACCCAGCACAGAGCCTAACTCGCGGCTCAATCCCACCCCAAGACCATGACCTGAGCTGAAATCAAGAGTCGGACACTTAACTGACTGAGCCACTCAGGCACCCCCCAGAATTCAGAATTACAATATGAATTATAAAATCCAGAATTTTCATTTTCAGAATTGTGATATGATGGCTTGTGGAGTTTGCAGGTTGATGGCCACATGAGAAAATTTCTACCTCTCCAGTAAAAATCATTATTGGAAAATTGTCCTTTATGTAATTCAGTATCCTTTACATAAAGGGCTATGTTGATAAATTCCTCTGAAAGTCGATCGCTTAGAAGATTTGTCCCTCTGGACACATGGCAAACATTTCCTTTATTAGATGACAGTTAGTAGTCCATACTATTTTGACTTTCTTTTCTTGGCTGCCAGGAAGCTTAGAGCTAAGTTTCTTGTGCAAACGTAGAGTGATTCTGTGCGCTATGGTTTCCGGTACAGCGACCCCTGCTGTCCCGCGGCTCTCCCTAATTGACTCTTCTTACTTTATTCCTTCCTTAGTGGCTCTGCTGGTGATGCTGTAACATCCGCGTCTTTAGGACACATTTTTTGGGTGTGTTTCATGAATTGGCTGAGGGATTTAAATGAATTTTCTTGTAGAATCCTCAGACCAACCTAGTGAAGTTGGAGATATTTCCATTTTCCAGAAGAAAAGACTGAGACTGAAAGAGATGAAGATCTGTGCTCAAACTCATAAAGCCAGAAAGCAGAGGCAGTTAGGACTTGGAACCATTAATATCAAAAAATCAAGCTGGTCTGCACAGCCACTAAGATGTGCTGCTTCTCCTAGTCCTATTCCAGCCAAGTGCAACAGAGGTCAAAGAGAACTGGTCTGATGTATCATATGATCTCACTGATATGAGGAATTCTTAATCTCAGGAAACAAACTGAGGGTTGCTGGAGTGGGGGGTGGGGTGGGAGGGATGGGGTGACTGGGTGATAGACACTGGGGAGGGTATGTGCTCTGGTAAGCGCTGTGAATTGTGCAAGACTGTTGAATCTCAGATTTGTACCTCTGAAACAAATAATGCAATATATGTTAAGAAAAAAAAAAAGAAGAAGAAGAGGAAGGTAGCGGGAGGGGAAGAATGAAGCGGGGGAAATCGGAGGGGTAGACGAACCATGAGAGACGGTGGACTCTGAAAAACAAACTGAGGGTTCTAGAGGGGAGGGGGGTGGGGGGATGGGTTTGCCTGGTGGTGGGTATTGAGGAGGGCACGTTCTGCATGGAGCACTGGGTGTTATGCACAAACAATGAATCATGGAACACTACATCTAAAACTAATGATGTAATGTATGGGGATTAACATAAGAATAAAAAAAAAAAGAGAGAGAACTGGTCTGTGGGGCGCCTGGGTGGCTCAGTTGGTTAAGCAACTGCTTTCGGCTCAGGTCATGATCCTGGAGTCCCTGGATCGAGTCCCGCATCGGGCTCCCTGCTCGGCAGGGAGTCTGCTTCTCCCTCTGACCCTCCCCCCTCTCATGTGCTCTCTCTCTCAAATAAATAAATAAAAAATCTAAAAAAAAAAAAAAGAACTGGTCTCTAAGAATGAAATCAACTTTCCCATTGAAAAATGATTAAAGGGATGAATAGAAGACTTTTATCAACAGAATTGATAATAACGCTTTCATAGGAGATAGACTGTTAGAGCAGATGAAACCCATACAGTGAATCAACATTGGGGGAAAAAAAAGTCTAAACCTGTCCCTAATTAAATATATGCAACTTAAAAACATTTTGCACCTGTGAAAAGTTATAAAATGTATTGGGGTTGGATCTCTGGGGAAATGAATTCTCTTTGTTTCTTTTGGTTGCCCTGATTTTTTGTTTAATCTTACTGGAGGACAAAACCATAAAAAGCAGCATAGCAGTGATTGATGGATCCCCTTCTAGAAATTTAAAACCAAGAAAATATTTCAAAAGATGAGAACTATGTGTTAAAGTTGTCACAACAGCATTATCGGGAGTAAAAAACAAAAAGGAAGATAATTGGCCTCCAATAGAAGATATAATGCTTAAGTGATTTCGAATCAGCAGCAATGCTGTGTAATAGAAGATCATTCAGATACACAGACGTACAGAAAATAGAGTGTTGGGTGTGATTATGGGGCCATCGATGTCAAAAGTAAGTTCATATATGGATGGCACAGTAGGCGCTAACTCTAGGTTAACATCTTGTTCCTGCAATCACCTCAAAAGCTGGGGAGGGGTGTTTTTTTGCATTCGAGGTAGACTGGGGTGGGGTCCCCCAGAGACCTGGTCCAGCAGCTGAAAGGGGAGTGTCAGGCCATATTCTTCGTCTAAATCAAACCACCAGTTTAAAGATGAAGAAGCAGGAAGTTACAAGAAGTAGAAGTATGGTGTTAAAAAAACACAGAGCAGGAAAGCTGATGAGAAGGCAATCTCCAAATGGTGGTTTCTTAGCCCAGCACAGGTCTCCCGAGCAACGTACCAAATTATATATTCTGCCTCCCACAATAATGAATGGTCACTGCAAAAATATTTGTTTAACAAAGAACTGTGTAACACGATGTTAGAAAGCTGAGCAACCCTCCACCCACCTCTGAAATGATACCAGTTCTCAGTGGGAGCCACTGGTAACAGTTTGGGCTAAAACCCCACAAAATTTTCCTACGTATCTATTGACAGCACAATACCACATGTACTGTTCAGCAACTTGCTTTAGTACTTCAGAAATTTTTGACATCTTTCCTCGTGTTTGATTTTGATCAAATGAATATTTCAATTACAATGAAACTGTTTTTCTTTTTTGTTCCGAGTCCTTTTGTAACACTGATGCTTTAAGACAGGGACCATGGTGCTTTGTGTCAAATACCCTGGCTCGGAAATCATTCTTTCTGACATTGACTTGACCTTGTCTGAGTAGGAGATTCCTGGGCTTGAGACACAAGAGGGTCATGGCATCTATTTGGGGGTCTTAGGGAGTCTATCCAAAAAGCAGAGTTGGGTAGAAATATTGGAATTTGGACAGTACTTGCGCTTGGAGAAGTAGGCAAAGCAGCATCCTTTAATTAATTTATAACCAAAAATGTGCATCTTCTGCATTCTGTTTGGCAACTTGCTTTTGCACTTAGCAATTTATTTTGGGCACCATTCCTTGCATCGGAGTTAAAGTAAAAATATTTTAATTACCTGTAGGGGCTGATCTGAGAGTAGAGGCAGGTAGTAACAAGGAATGGGCTAGACCTCAGGTTCATGCTATTTAACACTAGAACCTCTCCCGTCTCCCTTATTCAAAAGTAGAAGCATGTGAGTAACTGTTTTACAACTGTCTTTATGCCATTTAAAAGTAACTTGTTCTTTGGAGGTTTTAACAAATGATTATAGGGGAAGTGCAGCCAAAGAATTAAGGACTGTTTTCCTAAGACTGAGGTCCCTCTGCTTTAATACCCTGCCCTATGTCTATAGAAACAGGTGGGCATCGTCTAGAAAAAGCCCTTGTATGTGAGTCAGGCAAACACCCTTTATCATTGGTTTGATGTATTTCCTTAATAGAAAATGCTGGTGAGTAGAAAAGTATTTGGGGACTGATGGGATGGGGGGGGCAGAAATTACAGTGTACCAAAGGGAGAAGAGAGTGGGAATGGGAACATTCAGGTGGAGTATGAGATTGTTTTAAATCTGCCTTTTATCTTGGGCAAAAATGTTCCTAACGTAGTGCCAAGGCCAGCTGGCTCTTTCCAAGTCCATGTCCGAGGCTTTATAGTAAATACATGTTTGCTCGGGTTTCCCAGCTAGCGTTTTACAGGACATAAAGGGGAGGCTGAAATTGGGAAGCCAGGTCAAGTCGTGTTCTTCCAGTTCCTCAACATGTAGTAACAGAGACTGGAATTCAAAATCCCCGATGTTAATCTTTGGCACTGCTCTCGAAGCTCCTGCTCAGATTTGTGTTATAGTCAGGGAGGGTGGCCAGTGAAGGACTCAGGCTGCATGGTGGGCCCCTGCTTAAAGGAAAATCTCTGCTCAATGTTGTCCCTCCACACCCACTGCCTGCTAGACACCCTGACGCACAGCAAGAGGCAGACCCCCTTGCAGTATGTGCTCTTAAATCAAGTCTTTTCCAACTTCATGCTCTTTTAAACCAAGGTTTCTCAACCTTGTCATTATGGGCATTTTTGACTGGGTAATTGCGGGTTGTGGGGCTGTTCTGGGCGTACTATAGGATGTTTAGCAGCAACACTGATTTTTACCCATTAGATGCCAGGAGCACTTCCTCACTTGCACCCTCTTCCCCCAAATGCCTCTAGATATTGCCACCTGTGCTCTGGGAAGCAAAAGAGCACCTGCTTGAGCACCACTGATTGAAACGAAGGAAGTCCTTTCACTTGGGGATGTGAATGGTGAGGTTGTGATCATGGGAGGGTGAGGAGGGTAGGAAGGGAGAAAGACGGAATACATTTAAAGATTTCAATATTTTCCTTTGATTAAAAATCATAAATATATTTCAGAGGAATGAAAGCCGTACACTTTCGTATGTAATATTGGCTGTCTGCCTTTATAAAGCTCGTAATTTGTAGGTCAGGTCTTTGAACATTTACAGAGATTCGGTTATCCGCCCAGTACTTATGTATAGAGCTGAAGTGATCAAATCCTCTGTCTGGGTCTCCGAGGGTTTGGGTTACCCCAGTGGCCTTCAACGGGAGCTAGCCAGAAAGATGTCAAGCAAGGGTGGCTGGGGTAACATGGGTGACAGTATGTCACCATGCTTTTGTTTCACTCACGTTGGCCTATATCTTTTATTTGGGGCCTTAATCCTTTTTACTATTTAGGAGAAAAGAAGGGAAAGTGAGGAAGATGCCAGGCCTGGGTGGCTGATTTCAGAGGCCCAGAGAGAGGAGAGGTGGGTGAGGGTTGGAGGTGACATGAGGTCTACACACTAATCTCTTGTAGACGCCTTCATTGATGCACTCGATAACAATTTGGAAAGCTGAACACACACTGAAGATCTTGGAAACTGACTAGTAATTTAAGTGACAATGTGTCCATTATCTTGCAAGCAATTCTTGGGCAAATCTTTTAGGAAAAATCAGTAGTCACTGAATAATTTGTCTTTTTGTTGAGTATTTTCATAATGCACGTTATGCTTCACTGAAGCAAATTATGCAGGCAACTGAAATGACAATAGAATTCATTTTACAACCCAGGAAGTGCAGCTTTGTTTATTAAAATATATTCATTCCATTTGGAGAGTAAAGCAGTTTTTATTTTCACGAGTGTAATGTTGACAGGTAATTAAATTTGTCATAAATTGCACCTTTAACGCATGCATCCAAGTCCATTAGTTTATAATCTAAGCAGCTAGTGATGTCCACAATAGTTAACGTTAACAAGTTTTTTAAACTCCAGAGCTTCAAATGCTTATTCATGAATTCCCTAAGTGTGTGTTTTTAAAAATTTTTCAAGAGCATGCACCTTAAAAATGTAAGATGTTAGAAGAACGACTAAAAATCAGACTAAAAACATCACCATATTGGATTTTATGTAATAATGGATTGAGATGTAACATTTTGGTCACCATTTGATACATGTCTACAAATTCTGGGATTAAAGCACTATCAACCAGTTACATCATTGTTTCATTAAAGAAGAATTCCTAAAAGAAATCCTTTAAAAGGACAACTAAATCTGATGGGAGACAAAATTGATGAGACACAGTCTCATTGGTGTAAGCTTTTGCCTCTCATTTCTATGGTAACCTGTGATCTGTTTTCTAATCATACCTTTGAAAGGCTTGTTTTCTCCATCATGAACATTTGGCCAGAAGCACTGAAGGCAACAAACATTTTTTTCTGTATTGTCTCTCTCTCTCTCTTTTTTTTTTTTTTTTGAAAAAAATGGACAAAGGGAAAATAGAAAGAAGATAACATTCAGAGGCTTCTCAAGCAAACACAATAGGAACTTACATTTACTAATTTTCAGATGACGGATATGTCTGAAAGATCACAGAGCTAAAAACTGAATATTAATGAAATAACTACTCAGATGTCTTAACAAATACATTCAGTAAATGCCTTGAGCTTTAATAAAATTGCAAATGATCATTTGATTTGATAAAGTAAAAACTTGGAGGCTTGCTCAAGATGACCTAAAATTTATAGTCCAGCAGTTTTCAACCTGCAGTGATTTCTGGGGACATTTGGCAATGTCTGGAGACATTTTTGGTTGTCCCAACTGGTGTCATGTTAGTGGTGGTGGTGATGGTAGAGTGTGTGTCTATGTGTGTGTGCGTGTGTGTGTGCACGCGCGTGTATACTCACTACTGGTAACCAGTGGGTAAAGGCCAACAGGGAGACTAAGCATTCAACAGAGCCCAGGACAGTCCCTGCTCCTCCCCTCTCCCATCCAAAATAAAAAAATTACCTGCCCCAAACAGGAGGTTGAGAAAACCGGCATATAGCCTCATAGATGCTGTTCTGGAATGAGGAACATACATTGAACATATGAAATTATTGAGCATAGATGTTCAAATATATAAAATGCTTTGGAGGCAACCCTACTTGTAATTTTCTTCCCTGTTCTTGTGTTATATTTACTTCTTTGCTATTTCATTTAAATGGCAAAAAAAAAAAAAAAAAGAAAGGAAAAAACTACATAGAAACAAAAATCACCATTTTTTTTTCTTATCCCCTTTTGGTTAAAATGTGAACATTTCCAGCTTGCACGTGTTTAGTTTGTTGTGGTCACGTATGAACTGTAAATATCCGTTCAGTCCGATAGTCTAGTGTTTCCCCTGCATAGCTTCTAGCAAAATAATAGTATTGGGTTGACATTGGCACCCTGCTTCATTTAAATGTAGTTAAGTTCTGATAAGTTTTTTCCTGTTAATTGAAAATGGACTTACCTTTCCTCAGTTGAATGCGGACGCACTTGCCTTTGGCGTCCTTCCTTTTAACTATGGTGGCATTTGGTCATTTTGGAGGACAACCCTACCCGCAAATCCACGCACAGGTCAGGAGCGCAGATCCACCTTGAAGGAGAACTTGCAACTCAATCAAAAGCAATCCACGCACAGCCAGAGGGCGCCAAAATGCCGCAAATAAAAGTTCCAGAGGTTCGGATGGTCGCGGGAAGGTAAAATTGGCTTTTGTCTAAGGAAAGTGCTGCCGTTGTAAGCGTTGTCATGTTACGTTATTTTTTGCATTTGCTTCTTGCCAACAGATAAGCAAGGTGGGCATACGACCCCACCCTGGCGGTTATTTTATGTCCTGGTGTTAAAGTGGCAGTGCCTCAAGCCACCCGACACGTCGCAGTTGGCCAAGACTTGGACCTGTGCGCTTCTAGGCAGCCCTGTAAGGGTTGCCTCGGCTAACCCAGTCTTCCCGGGAACTGGTTGCCTCTTTTAAAGCACAGACATAAAACACCGACGGTTCCTTTCCTCGGGCTCTTGTCCTTTCTCCTTCCTCTCCCAAGTCCCGAGAGCATTCTTGCAGGGGGACGCCGCCCACCCCACTAAGGTGGACCTCGGCGGTCGCGCTAGTCCCAAGCCACAGAACTCCAGGCTCAGCCCAGCGTGCGAAGGAGCCGCCTGCCCAGCTCGTCTGGTCCGCGGGGGCGCCGCCCGGACTTGCCTGCAGTTAGCAGCCACCCTCAACCCCGAGGACATCTGTCTTGATGGGCTGAGGGGAGCCACCAGGTCACCCTCAACCTCACCGCGCGTCCAGGTATCGGAATCTCAGGCGGACGGCGCGCGCGAGCGGGACTGGGGTGCTGAGAAGGGTAGCAGGTGGCAGGGGGCGTCATTCATCACCTCGAGGCAGCCCCTTAAGACTGAGCGAGACCGAGCGCTTCCTATCCAAGCATTCCAAGGGGGGGGGGGGAAAGAGAGAGAGAGAGATTAGAGAGAAGGGCCCACAGACAGCCCTGGCGCGGCGGGGGAGGGGAGGCGGCGCAGGGCTGGGGGGGCGCGGGGAAGGACAGGAGGGGGGAGGGGAGGGGGAGTGGGAAGCCCTCATGGTGGGCAGATGAGGACAGGCAGGAGGGACAGGGGGACGGAGGGGAGGGGAAGGGGAGAGGGGGACCACCGGGACGCAGGGAGGGGAGCGGGATGGAGGGGAGTTGAAGGGAGGCGGGCGGGGCCCGGGATGGAGGGAGGCGGGCGGGGTACGCGGGAGGAGGGAGGCTGGGCGGGCGGACGCGCCGGGGGAGGGCGCTGGGCAGGAAGGGGAGGGGGAGCGCGAGCGCGAGAAATGCAGAGGCTGCAGCGGCGGCGGCGGCGGCAGTAGCGGCAGCGGCGGCGGCGGCGGCGGCAGCGCTCCAACTCGCTCCTCGCTCCGGGCTCCGCCGTCGAGCCGGGGAGAGAGCCTCCGCCTGCGGCCAGGCAGCGGCCGGACGACGCCTGCGACCCGGGCCCCTCGGCGGCACCGCGCTCACCCAGGGGCGGCACAGGCACCCAGAGCCGGTAAGGAGGCGCGCCCCGGCGGCCCCACCGCCCCCGCGGACCCGGGGCGCCGGCAGCCCGGGGGCCTCTGTGCGCCCCCGCCCCACCTCGAGGCCCTTTGTTCTCTCCGCGCCGCGGCCGGGGGCGGGGGGCGCTGCGGGCCTGGTTAGACGGCGCCCAGCGCGGGGACCCTCCGCGAGGTTCCCGTCGCACTTCGGGGTGATGGGGGGCCCCCAAGGTGGGTGACTTCAGCCTCTCGGGGGGGGGGAAGGAGGGGGGGGTGGCGAGTCTGCCAAGGGGGGGGGGGGGGGGGGGGGGGGAGGGAAGCTGCCCGTTAAGGAGGAAATTGTCGAATGCGAAACCCTTTAAACGCACTGAGTCCCGGGGAGACGGTTCTGTGGGGCTGAACGGAGCGTATCTGTCATCGGAACCATTCACAGCCCGGAAGAAAGCGCTTGGTGCGCGGGGCGCAGCGGCAGAAGATGGAGGGTGGGGGTGGGGTGGGGCGGGAGTAAGGGGGAGAAAGAATACCGGGATCTGGTGTGATCGGAAGGAGGGAGGTGCCTTTTTGGTTTCACAAATGGGGTTCTTTGACCCGGGGGACTCCTGAATCTTGGCCTGCGGTGGCCAAGGAATGCGAGGTTCACACAACAACTGCCTCCTGAAGCACATCTGAGCGGATCAAAGCCACAGCCTTGGACGTGGCTGAATTGCCTTCCCGCTAACCTGTGGGCGATCTCTGAGCTATTTTTTCGAGGCTTGGGTTCAGAGATGCACTGGGCGCCTCCACCCTCGCGGCCCCGGCCGGGAGGGTGTGATCTTGAACCTGACAGCGCGCCGTCCCCAACGGCCCAGCCCCGCTGTGAGCGAAGGTTTGGGGTTTAGCAGGTTTTGCCGAAAGCGCTAACGCTGAAACCCGACGCCTGGTTCCTGTCTCCCTCCCCACGCCCTCAACCCCCCCCCCCCCCCGAAAAATAAAAATTGCGGAATCCCTGGATCCGTTCGCACACACAACGCGCGGCTAACAAACCGCATTCTTTTCATGAATATTCATCGAACGCTCGGCCGGGCTCCTTATCTGCTTCCCCAGAGACATTTCCGCCTTGAAACGAACTCCGTGGACAACCTTTGCTGTGTAATTTTCACCCTTCTGAAATCAGCACCGCGCTCACGGGTGCGTATTTTAGTACCTTGAACAGGGTTGACACACCTCGGTGTCCCGCGAGGTCACTAGCACATGTAATGGCGGGGGGTTAAAACCGAACAGTCGCATCGAGGTGGTCGTTTTGCTGCAGGGTGTGCATCAGCCTCCCCGGGATTACAGCCAGGGCTAACAGAGCCTCAGTACTGCGGGCAAAATGAATGAATCGGGACTGTAATTACCTATTCCTTTGTCTTGGCCTCGCGCATGCGCCGGAGAGCAGGGTGTGGAGGGCCCCGGCAGCCCCATCTGATCTCTCTCCATCACCCACCCACCCACTCCCTTCCGAAGCCGAGGAACAAAGGCGTTTGCCCTAAATGTTGCGTGAAATCCTTGGACACAAATGACAGTTTTCCCCCCCACTGTGTGTGTGTTTCTTCTTTTTCAGGTTACCTCTCGTCTTTTGCTTTCTTAGTGATTTCAGTTGACGAAAAATAAGATTATCCTTGGTGATGAGAGCAAACTGTGGATTAAATATTTTCGTGACCGAACACTGCTCTTTTCCTTTCTAGTACTGTCCATTGTTCTTTTTTTCTGTAACATATTGCACCACAAGTGATGGTGGCCCTCGATTTGCATCAGTTAACCATTTGACAGATTTTTGCTGCTGGTCCTTTAATGAAGGGACATTGGTTTCAAAAACTGACAGTGGCTATCTGCCCCTAGTGTCCCTACTTGGGAGAAATTAAGACATTTTGGCGTTTATAGGAACAAGATGGCCTACAAAACCCAGAGCAGAGAAAATGGTTACCTTGTCAGAATCCTAAGCCTGTCTGTTTTCTCTTGATTCCTGCCTCATTGTTTCACTAGGGATCCCAAAAGGCCAGCCCCATGGAGATGGAAATCACTGATGGGGAGAAAGGAGGAAGAAGGCAACCAGGGCTGTTGGGGTGAAGATGGTTGATTGAATTCATGATGCTTCCTTTTTTTTTTTTTTTGGCACTATCTAACAGAAGCCATGATACATATACCTTTGGTCAATTTTCTTAAAAATGGTGTATTATCTAGGTTATGGCCATTTAGATTTCTTTTTGGCTTTGGGGGCTACTTTATTCTACCATCCAAAAGGTGACTTACGGATATAAAATAGCTAAATACCGTATTTTTGCAATGGCCCGTTAAGAATTTTATGTTTAGTATTCTCAGTACACCCTGGTGGGATGACATGTAGCAGGCAAATGGAAGTCATCTCTTTTGTTCCTTTTAATAAAAGGATGTTGATATTGATCACATTTAATATATCAGGGCCTATACTTGATAGGATAGCTGGCTGGTACCCTCTCTATTCCTTACTGTTGAGGGGCTTATTATGGTTTAGAGGGCTATCAGCAGTTTTTTTTTTTTTTTCATTTTTTTCCCTTTAGGTTATGTTTTTGAGGGAGAAGTGAGTTGGAGTGTAGATGGACTTTGATAGCAAGTATATACCAATATGCCCCAATTCAGTGAGTCTTAGGGTTTTAAGCGAGGTAATTTTTAAACTGAATTTGAAAAAATCATCCGTTACCTTATTCTTTTATCCAGCTAGTTTTTTGACAGTCCTTAGCAGGTGGAGAAAGGGAGTTAATGGGCCTTTTGACAAAATGCGCCAACAATAAGCATACCAACAGTGGCATTCTTGTCTTTAACTGGTGCTCATGCTTTCATTATGGCATGCAGAAGAGCATATTCTCTCCTGCTGGACCACCCTAATCTGAATGTGTCCAATAGAGGAAGCTCTAAGGGCTTTGGCTCTCTGTCCTTGGAGGCATCTTTATAATCTTACTGGATTTACTAGAAAACATCATATCATAGTCTAAGATGTGATGTGTTCTGCCTCTTTAGTTTTTGTGTTTTGTTTTTTTTTTTTAAACAAATTCACATTAAGAACAGTTTAAAAACCATTTTTCATTCCATGGTCAAGATAAGCAAAGTATGGAAAACTTAGGTTTGGGGGAGATTTGGTCACTGTAAAATGGATGTCTGTGTGTTATACACAGTAGTTTTGTAAAAACCTGCAAAATCCAGACATGTTTTAAGGTGCCATGTAAATACACATGGGTATATACATTAAACACACGCTCATATATACACATTATGTATACATATGCAATAAAATGAAATCTTATTAATGATATAAAGCTAAACTAGTTGGTGTAGAATTTTATATGGTTATTGGTTATTTTATAGTGCTTAATACTGGTCTTTGGAAAATAATCAATTTTTGGTCTTTCTAAATAAGTATTTGAATGGGGGAGCCTACCAAGTGTCCTAAGAAACTCATTTCCAATTTCTAGCAGTGTAAAACAAATGGGTTGCCTTGAACATCTTAAATTAAGATGCTCATTTACAGGCTTAAAAACTCACGCGAAGCACCACTGGAATAAAAAGCCGTAATCAACAATGCTTACAAAATAAAGGACTTAATAAAATTGTTCTGTCTTATTTTTCTGATCTCTTCTAAAATTTTATTTTGAAAAATATCCAGAAAAGGCCTGTCAACTATCGTGTGTCAGAAGCAATTGCTTTTGGTGTCTGATTTTGTGGAAAGAGATGCTCTGATTTGCTTAGGCCTTTAGCGTACATGGAGTTATACCTACTCATTTTACATCTTCTGTATCAAAGGTTGATGTCTTAATGACCATTTTAGCTGGTGAACTGGAAGCCACCTAACGGCTGAGGAAAAACGGAGGATGTAGACAAGTTGTTCTTGGGGGAAATGGGTGCAGCATCTAGCATTTCATCAAGTTTTCTCAACCCACCCAATTCTTTACATTTATTCCAGCTTCTTAAGACTTCGGATAACCCAATACAACATGAACTTTACTCTTTGGCTTAATTGTGGTAGATTGATAATCAAGAAATAGCTTTGAGATTGTGAATAGCCCAGAATTTTTTTTTTTTTTTCAGTGTGTTTTGAGGAGGTGCATTTGGGGAGACTCCCTAAGCTCAGTGGAAAGTAATTGGGTTTGAAAAACCTCTATAGACACTGGCTAAACCACTGTGGGAAAATGACTTCAAGCCTCTGTGGATTTCACTTTCTTCAGTTGTAAAGTTGGGGTAATAATTCTTATTTTCTCGCGATAATAAGGACCACACATACGGCTAAAATGTGCATAAGCACAATGGCTAGCTCTCCTTCTTGACCTCTCAGTCTGTATTTTTAACAGTCGTGTGAGTGACATCACTAAATAATTTCTGTATATTGAGCTGTATTTTTGTCCCATGCTGATTATTCGGGACCTGTGGGTTTCAGTGTATTCAGTTAGAAATCAGATTATTTCAATTTCAGAGATGCTCAAATATCACAATTGCTAACTACTGTCCTCATCCATGTACATATTTGAAATTTAATGAGACGCTGTATGGGAATTTGCCCAAAAGTGGATTGAATGGAGTCAGGGTAGCCACCCTCCTTAAATTTCCCATGGCTGCTTATATAACTCAGGAGGTGACATACATTCTTTAGAGAAAATAGAGGGGTAGTCCTAAAGCCACAGATGCTCCCAGCCTGCCAAAGGAAGGTTCGGTTAAATGCTGTTCCCTCCATCACTGTTAAGACAGACATCTAGGTAAGTGTCCAGTGAACCACATCGAGAGTAACAACACTGCAACACTGATTAAACCGCATTCTCTTTTTTCCCTCTGGAAGTCAGAAATGGGTGACATGGATGCAGAGAGAGTCCTGTGGATTTTCCTTCTTCTGCAACCTGAGGATTTAAATTAAAAAATCAGGCTTTCCAAAGAGTCGATTTTTTTGAACAACAGCAACAAAAAAGAGTTTTTTGACTAGCTAAGGCCATTGGTGAGGGGAGGTTGCAAGTGAGCAGGTTTCAAAGTCTAGGAATAAATTCCTGAAAGCTTTGGAGATTTAGAAATAGAAACCATCTGCATGCACACCAGGGGCCCAGGGCATAAGAAAACATTTCAAGATAATATAGAAAAACGGCATTTAGTGGGGAAGGCAAAGCATTTGCACAATATTTCCTCCTTATCGCTTAAACATTTTATGAACTTGTTTTTGAATTGATTATTTTTTCTTCATCTTAGAAAGGACTGGGTTTCACCGGTTGGTTGCTTAAACTCCTCTTTGAAATATATATTTTAGCCATTGTACATGGTGTAGGAGCATGATTTGAAGAGCTAGGTGTGGTAGAGTTGGGACTTTGGAGCCAGCTTCACTGGGTTGTTTACTAGCTGTGTGGACTTTGGCAAATTGCTTGGCTTCTCTGTGCCTCAACCCTCATCTATAAAATGGGGGTTACAATATAGAGTTTTTGTAAGGATCAAGTGAAATCATCAGACTGTCTCACATATTCTGCACGTCTTTGTAACAAGGCACATTCACCATAAAGTGGTGAGAGAACCAGCTTTGCTCTATGTCTAGAGCTATTTACGTGCTTCTTTGGAAGAGGTCATTATTGAAAAACAGGTCTGTGGTGATGCCTTGGACAAAAGTTGGTAGAACGTAGAAGTGTGTGGTTAGGAAAGCCTGCCGGGTGTAGCCATGATACCTTGAATATGTTGCCAGGGCACTTGTCCTAGTTTCAAAAGTCCGTAGTGGGTCGATTGATACAAACCCAGCCCCCATATTGAACTGATATTTAAATGGAAAAAAAAAAAAAAGTGAAAGTCCTGGCAACTTCAGAGACCTTCAGAGAAGGGCTTACGGTTTTGATAAGGTTGAGATCTGGGCAAAACTGTATGACCTGCTGGGCAATAGAGTAATTCATTCAGATTCCTGAAAGTAGGCAGTTGTGTTGTGTCCTGAATCAAGATGCAATCCTTTGCATTTGAAAGGAGTATCTTAGTCATTAGTACTGAGCTTGATATAAACCAGTCTTGATATTTAAAATTCTGAGGACACGTGGTATATACACTTGCCCACATCCCCACCGCCCCATGCCAAGAGTAAAAAACTTGTATTATTCAGGAATGTAAAGGTATTGTCACCTGTTCACGGAATTTTTGGAATTATCCCCGTGGAGACCTTAGTCACCCTGGCTTCTTAAAAGCTGGAAGGAAGTTCTTTGGAGTTTCAGATATTTGGGTTTGAAGGATCCTGGAATCAGTTTGACCCTTTCAGGCATTTAATTCAGGGATCTGCCCAAGTGATTTATTTGTATTTGTCCTTCTGGACACTTGAGTTTTGCTGTTAGGTGAAGGTAAAGTCATTTTCATTTTCGTTAAATCATTTTTCTTTCTTTCTTTTTTTTTTTTAAGATTTTATTTATGAGGAGGGGGAGAATGAGTTGGGGAACAGAGGGAGAGGGAGAAGCAGCCTCCCTGCTGAGCAGAGAACCCAACGTGGGACTCCATCCCAGGACCCCGGGATCATGACCTGAGCCAAAGGCAGGAGCTTAACTGGCTGAGCCACCCAGGCATCCTAGTTAAATAATTTTCTCAATAGTTTTTTTTAAACAGCTTTTGAATCTTAGGGATTCAGGAGGGAAATTATATTTTGCTTTATCTGTCAGGCATTCACTGTAGGAAATGTTTTGGGTATGGATGTTGTATCTTTTAAAAATTTTCCCCAATGAAAGCTTGTTTTTTTTGTTGTTATTGTTTAATCTGGAGAAGTTAAAGGAGGAGATAGGACATTTGTTGATATTTCTTTTTTTTTTTTTTTTTTTTTTTTTTAAAGATTTTTTTTATTTATTTGACAGAGACAGAGACAGCGAGAGCAGGAACACAAGCAGGGGGAGTGGGAGAGGGAGAAGCAGGCTTCCTGCTGAGCAGGGAGCCCGATGTAGGACTCGATCCCAGGACCCTGGGACCATGACCTGAGCCGAAGGCAGTCGCTTAACCAACTGAGCCACCCAGGCGCCCTCATTTGTTGATATTTCTTGTATATCATATGCTCTAATTGAATTTTATCCCCTCAAACAAATTGTAGAATGCATTTTACCCAGGAATAAATGAAAAATGGAGGGCTCAATAATGTATGTGAGATTGTAGAGTTAATAGAAAGTCCTAGAATTCAAAGCCATGTCTGATGGCCCTGTTCTGCTGTCCAGTGCTACACGGTACTTGCCGTAAACCTTGGCCATTTTATCTTAAGTCAGATGGACGTGGGATAAAGTGGGTGACCTTCTGAAATATTGGTATCTTCAATATTCTTTTAGAGAGAGTTGTCCTAAGTTCTTCAATGAAAAATTACTTATCTAGAAGAGATACAATGCAGAATAAATATTTAATCAGTAAATACATTAAGTGACCTATAGATTAGAAGTGCTTCTTGTCACAGTGAACATGAGCTAATATCCTTAAGTCATCCTTTTCTTGGATGGTGATGATGGCTAATAAGGACTCTTAGGTGGATGTGGCTTTGGTTGGCCCCTTCGCTTTTCTCATTACACTTCACAAGTGGAAATAAGCACTCAGATGCCTTACCTGTAATTCTGCCTTTGAGATACTACAGAGATACTATTTGACCCCCTTCCTGCTATGTACTTAGGGTTGACTGATGAGAGAAACAAACTGAGTCCCAACTTTGTGGCCCCATTTTCATTCTGCCTCCATACAGGATTCATTTACCGAAAATTGGTGGCTGCTTTTAAATACCATCCTAACTACACCTTCAGCCTTTTGTAAATACTTGTGTCATCCTAACAGTAAGTTTGAAAAGCTCATGACCTAAACACTTATTTTGGAACTGAAAAGGATCTTAGAAAAGTTAGTGGCTTACTCAAAGTCTCCTGAGCTGGTTAGTGGCCGAGTGGAAAACCAGGTTATTTCCCAATAAAGCCACAGTCCTGCTGCCCCTCCCTTCTGTGGAATTGAGTCAAACTCTTACTCAATGTCTGCAACTTAAATTCCTGCCATTCTTTTACCCTGGTACCATTTTTTGAAAATCCAGTCCTGATCCTGTGTGTCTCTCCCTGCTACCCTCTCTCCCCTCCTCTGCAGAAAGAATCTCTCCTGCCTTTGATGGACCCACTGGTAACGTCTTGTCTGCAAAAAGCTCCTGCTGTTGCTTTACTACCTACATGTCCTCTTTCCCCTTCAACTTCTCTCTCTTTGCTTCTTGCATCATAAAAGCATTTGTGGCATGCAGTAAAATAACTTTGCTCATAAAACTAAATTTTGGCGTCAACATCTTTGTTTTCCTCCTAAAACGAACTGTGGTGCAGGCTTGGGGGGCTGCGGAGGGGGAGGGTACACAGTTGACAAGAAAACCAGTTGGCTTTAGACTAATTTGGGGGCTGTAAAGTGAGTGGAACAGTCCAGCAATGTGCCCTAGGGATACTCAAGGTGTCTCTTGGAAGATCCAGTGTGCAGTGTTGTGGAGAAGGGTGGACACCAGCTTTTATGCCAATTCCTAGTGTTATCTGGCCTGTTGGTTTGAGAGCTGCATAAAACACGAGATTTAATCGTTTTTCTTCAGAATTGCCATTTATAGTATTTGGGCCGATTTAGAGTATTTAAAAGAGCTGCAGGTTTCTGAAGCAGCCATGAAAATATGGCACTTAAGTACTTAAGTTGTTAAAAACACTTTGTAAAGCTTAATAATCAGGTATTTTAAACTTCTTTTAGCAATGTGAATTGTTTATGTGCTTTTGCACTTGGAGAAACTGTGGTGAGTTTACTTCTGATGAGAGACAGTTTTAATTTCATATTTAAAATGATCTATTTAGATGTTTCAATAAGTAGAGAATAAGCTTTGATGAATTTATATTCTTTCCAGGGAAACCTGCAGTACAGAAGTGACTTCACGGTTTTTATAATGCTTTTAATTATTACAGTTTTGTAGGTCAGAAATATATTCCTAAAATAAATCCAGGTGAAAACTTCTTTTTTAAGTTGATGAAGAAACAGACAATAGAGACCGGCCTTTGCTGGTTGAGCTTTCTAAATTACGAGTTTCCTGGATTGCTTGGCAAACCGATTTTGAACAGACCCCCCTCATTTACCTGTTGACCGTTACCACATTGACTCATACAGTACCAGGTTAAATAGTAACACCATCTAGTTGGGGAAACACTGTATCAAAAGAGAAAACAACGGCAACCCACCTAGTAACTGTAAGAACATTCCTATTACTTCAGGATATATAGAAGAAAGGTCTTCTTGGGTCTTTGTAGAGTACTGTCTTAGCTTCTCTGAGCTTGTCAAAAACAGTAGGGGCTGGAGGAATATTTGCTGTCTTTGACCTTTACAAATGTTCTCAGCTGTTTCAATACAGAAGAGCAGCATCTGTATTTGCCTTGGGCATATTTGAGACGATTGTGGAAAAGCAAATCTAGAGAAATCAGTGATCTATAGGTGGGAAGATGCCAGGTGCCTTTCCTTTATCCTGAATTTCATCAAGAAGATAGGGGGAGGTTACGTGACCACTTGGGCGTTTACTAAAGATATTCAGATGATTAAATAAGGTGGTCTGGAATCTTGTCTGAATGGCTCATTTTCCTAAGGAAAAAAGCAAGAATCTCAACAGTTGGTGATGACAGTAGCTCCTGGGGCTTCTCATGATCACCCAACCTCAGTGAATAAGGAAGGCTCTGTTGACAAGGAGGTTCACCCGGCCTCAGCGAATAAAGCCCTGTCGACAAGGAGGTTTGTTAACAGCACTCAGATTTCCGCAGTAGCCCTGGTGATCTTTTGTCGAGACCTCAAGCCTTGAATTCCTAGGGTTTACCTAACTGGGCTTTGGAAACCCGGTTCTAGAATTTCCAGGGCTTGGCTTTCAGGCAAATAGTAACAGGTGTTTGTAACAATGTTCTCCACCAGGTTGTTAATACAAGATTCATAATGGTTTCTCAGGTATGTGTTTCTTCATGTGACTACCATCTGAATGTTACTCTTCTCCCTCCTCCAAGCCAGTGGTTAACTAAAGATTGAAAAGTCTCACCGAAGGTTTCATTGGCGCAAGAGACAAAAACACCAATAGCTCACTCCGTTCCCCTCTGCCCTTTCTGTTCTAACTGGTTTTGTTTCCACCACCCAGAGAGTTTAGCTTTATTTCATCTGTCCTAAAGTCTCTTGGGTGGGTGGTCATCCTAGGAGACCCCAACTGGCCACAATACAGAGAGAAGTAACTGCACAATGGAATTACAACACATGATTTCCCTAAGGTAAGAGTGGTAGTTGTAAATGGAATAAACTCGGCGGGAAAGGAGTACTCAATATTTCTAAGATCTCATGTTTAACTTTCCACCAACTTTTGAGTGCAGGGAATGTAACCAAAAGTGAATGTTTTAAAAGATTTTATTTATTTAAGAGAGAGAGAGAGTGAGAGAGAGCATGAGAGGGGAGAGGGTCAGGGAGAAGCAGACTCCCCGCCGAGCAGGGAGCCCGATGCGGGGCTCAATCCCAGGACCCCGGTATCATGACCTGAGCCAAAGACAGACGCTTAACCACTGAGCCACCCAGGTGCCCACCAAAAGTGAATTTTTGTAAAAGTGAATCTAAATGTCCTTGGTTTCACATTGCTCCCCCTCACCCCAAAAGCCCTGTTCATTAGCCCTTCCTGCTTATAAAATATCACTTTGTTGCACTTTGAACTTGAGTGCTGTCAGTACTAACTCAGTCTTTGACTGTATCCTTGCTTCCAACAGCAAATACTGCAAGGGGAAAGAGAGCAGGTAGTGGTTAGAGGGAGCAGTTAGCAAATTAGGACAGATGAGCTCATGTTCCCTTTAACTTGCCTGCTCTAAGCCGAGAGCTCCTACTTGCAGTTCTCCTTCTGGTATTGATCTCAATTGGCTAGGCATTCTACCAAAGGAGAATCTTTTGTCATTACTTTCTGTAGTGAAGTAGCCAGGAATCTCAGATAAAGGGCAGAGAAGTCCAGAGTGATGTAATACTGCAAAAAATGTGACTGTTGTCTCTAAGGGGAGTGAAAAAAACAAAAAAAAACCAAGCCAGTTTTGAGTTGGGGCATGATTCCTATGGGAAGAGGGTGTAACATGGGGGAGATAGATCTGCAAAACCCCACCCAGCCAAACCCAATCCCTTAGGGCATTTAGACAGTTGTTAGTATTAGCAGCAGGTCCTGGCATGTTAGCAATTGTTTGCATAGTTTACCTGGTAGAGAAATTATCTGACTGCTTACATAAATGTGTTAGAATGCTAAGATGCACTGTGGTGAGAGTGCGAGGTTTCATTGGCATTTCCGTTTAAATCTGATTCTGAGAATATGTTAACCGATCACCCTACCTGATGAAGTAGTCTGATCTTGAGGGCGGTAGGGGTGTGCATTTGTGCAGTGGCATTCCTTGTTAAATACTGAGGTTTGTAAAAATGCTTCTGTAAAGGCAGAAGGGGCTATATTTGGAAGTTGTTATTTGGTAATTTTGCAGCCATGTTTCTGGCTGGAGAGAGGGGAACACCATTCCTTTCTGTTTCTAGGAGTGTCTAGATTCCCTGTGTGTGGGCAGGATTTCTGGTAAGTACAGAAAGTAAGCAAAACTACACTGTTCTAGGTCCGCAGTCAGTGGCCTCTTGTCAGTGAGCCCCCCTGCTCCCTCCTCCTGGTGTTTGTGTGACAGGAGGAAGGGAAGGGGCAGGAGAGGTGGGGAAACAAACATGTAGTAATAGAAACTGTAGAAGACACCAATGCTTTGTTCCTGTCTTGGTCTTCTTGGGCTGCCATTATGCAATACCACAGACTGCATGGGTTAAACAAGAGAAATTGCTTTTCTCATAGTTTATGGAAGCTAGAAGTACACGATCAAGGTGTCGGCATGTTTAGTTTCTTCCGAAGTCCCTCTCCTTGGCTTGTAGATGGCCACCCTTTTGCTGGGTCCTCCTGCATCTGTGTGCACACATCCCTCCCTGGTGTCTCTTCCTACTCTCTGTAAGCACACCGGTCCTACTGGATGAAGGTTGTCCACCCTAACGGCCTCATTTTAGCTTAATCTCACTTTAGAGGCCCTGTCTCCAAATACATTCACATTTTGAGGTACTGGAGGTTAGGGCTCCAACGGATGAATTGTGTGGGAACACAGCTCAACCTGTAACAATTCATGCTTGATATTAAGAAATAGAAACATTCGAAAGTCTTGTGCAGAAAGCTCCTTCACTCGTCCCTGCCCTTGAGAGGAGAGCGGAGAGAATCAATAGTACTTGAGCCCCTGGCTTGGTCCTCACCAACCCATGGGGGGCAAACATAAGTACCTCCATTTGACATGAGTTTCAGAGAAGTTAATTTCCCCAAGTTTCACATCACTAGAAAATGTCAAGCCTGGTGTAAGATTCAAAGTCGTGTTTCTGTGGCTTTGTTGTACTGGGGATGGCAAAGGGTGTAGGCAGGTACTGTCCCCTCTGTTGGGCGCATGATGGACGTGGGTACATGCCAGAGGCCTTGGAATCCCCAACACAGTGCTCTGAGCAGTTGCCACCAACTGGTGAGCATTGACGTGTGGTGAGACCTGGTTTTCACTCTAGCCTTGTATTAAGATTTTTTGCCTCTGCCTGAAGGCTTTCCCATTTGGATATCCACATACCCAAATGTGACAAGAGAGTGAACAACGGAAGTGACAGAAAGATCTACTTAGGACAGTGTAAAGAACTAGCTAGTCTTGAGTATATTAAGATGGAGTTATTTGAGGAAAGCCCTCTTTAAAAAGCTCCTACCAACAGTGAAAATGGCAAACACACCTTATTGTAGATGAAAGAGTTGAACAGATGCTTAGGCTAATTTAAAATCCTCCTCTAGCATCAAGGCTTTTTGGTAGGGGTTCACCACACACAGTCTTACCATGGAGCAGGTTTTAATGGATGGAGATGATGGAAGACGGGTTTTAACAAAGGCAGGTGTGGGAGAAGTGGGTAGAGTTGTGACGAAAGGTTTACCATGCAGTGGGACACTAGGGGGTGGAAAGTAAGGAGTGTCAGGAACGATATGAAGTCTTGATGACTGCAGAAATCAAGGCTCATACATTTTGGGTCTTTCCAGGCAATAAAACAAGTAGTGATGCTTACGGGATTTTTTGAGGGGCATTCTCAACAAATGTGGATGTGGGTATATGCCTCTGCTTAACATAACACTCCGGAGAGACTCTTTCTAAAACAGTTTGCAATGTTGGAGGGTGCCCTCTGGAGTGATTCAACCACTGCCTTTGCTGTTTCAAATTTCAGGTCACGTCATGTTGTGTTAACTACAGCAATAAAAATATTACCTCGTTAATCCACCACGAAATTGAATATAACAGTTCAGTTTTACTACAGCAGATCCACAGGCCCTAAAATAATTGAAAGTTGGTACTATTTAGTAGTATCTTTTATAAAAACTTATAAGTGGTAAATTACTTTCTGCATAAAATGTGCTTTAAGTAATAGAATTTTTAATTGTAACTCTTCAATTTATGCAACATCTATTTTCAAGCTGATGTCCGTGGTCCTCATTTAGCGCTCATTCTTGGTCAATCCTTCTTCCTCTCATTCCTGAACACTGGGCTCTTCCTGGTGACAAAGCTCTAGTCTACCTTGTCATTGTCTCTCCGTATGTTCAATGCCCTCTACTCTAAGCCATGGACCTAGTAGAGGCTTCTGTACTCTCCTTGATTACTGCCCTAATACTCTTCTATATCCGAGCATGGCCTCCCTCTGCCTAAGACTTTTGTATCATGACTTTCTGGTCCACTTAGAATAAAATATAAAAATTCTTGATGATCTACAAGTCCCTGCACATTCATCTTCTAGTTTCCTCTTCAAACTCCCTCATCCTTCTCTCTCATCCACCCTCTGTTCTCAGCCATATGGCCCCCCACTTGGTTCTCTCAGGCTCTTGCCTACTATTCCTTCTGCCTGGAATATTCTTTCTTCCACTGCCCAAGTATTCTTCAGTTAAATGCCACTTTTTCAGAGATGCCTTTCCTCACTGTCCTCACATCTCTTGTAGCACTTGGCATTTTTGTTCTTGCATTGATCAAAACTGATAGGATTATTTAATGTCTCTACTCCTCTGGATGAAAAGACCAGAAGGCAGGAATGTATTGGTTTCGCCGACCCGTGACAGTGTTCTAGGACGCTTCGGATGCATGCCAAGCACTCCGTGTTTGTGCAGTGTACAAGGTTGCCTGCCATACTTTATATTTCTTCTGGAAATCACCTTGGGCAGCTGAAAGGGCTTCCATTTATGGACACTAAATTTCACCTCATCTGTTGTGCTTACTAGGAAGATGAATAGCTGATGAACTCTAATTAGTGTAATTATCCTGTTTCCAGGCAGTAACTTTAGTAGTAATTGTTATAAAGCCCTGAGACATTACGAATAATTAGTACTAACGGCTTATGCATCTAAGCTTCCTCCCCAGGTAGGGTCTCCAAGGAAGAATGAAACTGTATTATTTGTGGGAAACAAACACTGTTACACTATGGAATCTTTTCAGAAATAAACCCACAGCGAGTGAAAGCTGGGGCTGATTATATTGTAGGTACGTTCCTCATCCTTTCCTCCAAGTTACTGGATATCATGGGTCCGCACTGGATCAGTCAGGACTGAACAACTTAACCAATGCATTACCTAACAGCCTTTGTGAAGTTGGGCGTGTTAGGCCCCCAGATGGCGTGTGGTTTTAAATCTTTACACATTAGTTGATTATAACAAAGTAAAAACGAACTTAGCCCTGGTTCTGTGCTGTAACCACTTACTGTAACTTGTACATCCCTCCATGCTGGAAGCTTGCTTCATTCATCATTGGATGTCAGTTTCTAGTTCAGAACCTGTGGTCATGGGAAGGGCTGAATGCACAAGAGGGCATGTTTCCTTTGGCCATTTGGCATCATTCTATACAAATAGGGCCTATTTCAGAATGTTACTTGTTTTGCCTTCAAGTCCAGGAACCAGCTAGCTGGTGATGAACCTTTAGCAAACATAGTGTTTCCTTTAGGGGGTGGGGGGCACACAATTAAGAAGGCATTTGTGATTTCCCCTTCCCCTCCTCCTTTTCATACACTCCTTGATGGCCAGCAGTCAACTGTCATTGTCTCCTCCCTGAGCGTTGTGCTTTAGTTTGAACTAAGATGATTAGAGCGATAAATACTGTCAACTCTGAGATCTCTCACAGATCTGTGTCTAGTTTCCTCAAGTTGAGTCTTATTGATGGGATTCTTATTAAATTATAATAAAAAAAAAGCAGTTTGTAGTTTTTTACATTGATACAAAATGGATTTCCAAATCAATCTGTATTTAAGAAATAGTAACGCAGGGTTTCAGTAAACCTGTATCTGACAATAACAGTTTACTCATTCTAAAATGTTTCTAGATATTGACATTTTTTATTTGCAAAATTTTTTTGTAATAGGTTTCTTTTTTACATATTAAAAGTATAGTTGAGATGATCATAGTCTTTATTGCCTACATTTGTGAGCTGAGTTGGGGTGTGAGACCATCTACATGATTTATACCCTAAACACTTGCTACTTATACTGTTAACTCAATACTTCATCTTTAAGTTGTCTCATTTTAAATGAATTCAGTTTATGAATTAGCTAGTTAGTGGTGGTCTCTGCACCTGTGACCTCCGCCCCCTAATGCCCCTCAGCTCAGCATTCAGAAGGGCACTTCTCTATACATCGAAAGCGTCCTCAGGAAAAGAGAGAGCGAAGCTGTAAATTGGCTAATCCATAAGGTCAAGCCAGTTTGATTTAAATCGGGAAGTAGAATAGAAAGGGCAGTGATAACTCTTTGCAGTTCATTTTTTATCTTAGGCCCTATTTAGTCTCCCTAACTTCACGTGCTGTTTGGAACCCTTGGCCCCATTGTAGGTTAGGTACTCGGAAGATGTGATTGGCTGGAATGACATGGTATCGATGGTTGAGCAGGAATTTATGACACAAACTGACTGACTGAGACCCCTTTTGATGTGTATTTCCAAGCAGTTTACTAGATGATATTTTCCATCCTTTATTTTTCCTTAAACCCTCTGATGTGACTTGCATTAAGGAAGCGCAAGCAATATTGCTGTAGATGTTTAGATTCGGTCGTCTTTGAACTCTGGGAAATTCATGTGGGGCCTCAGTCTTCGGCTATTGTGGGCACATACTTTGCCCCCCTCCCCTTCAGTTGTGAAGATTATTCGATTTCTGCTTCATAAACATGTTATTGGGGTGGATGCACAAGATGTACACTCACACATTTGCAGTCATAAGTAAAAAAAAACTACATAGTTAAAAGATACAAATACTGCTTTTGTGATGAATGTATACTTTATTTAAAGATCAGTGTGGAGACTAGGCTTTTTAAAAGCAGTTCAGATGAGCAGCCAATGTGGGATTTTTCTGCTCTGTTAAAGGCAACGTGGGAAAATACAAACCACATTAAACTATTGCAGAATTAATGTTTGTTTATTGAATGAGCTGGGAGATACAAAGACCGTTTCCTTCCTTTAAGGAGCTTAGAGTTGGGGAAGGCAAACAAGCACACCAGCAATTACAGTGAGACAAGTCTTGGTCTCTAGATACACAGGACAGTCATTGTTTCTGTCTTTTCTCTGTTCTACTGTATGTCAGTTGATCCACCTCTTTTACTTGACTAAGCCATGTGAGATATTCTAAGTTCGGTTGGCAACGATTAAAAGAGCTTTATGTGAATATCACTTTTGAGAATATGGAATTCAGGATTGATTTTGTTTCATTTAAAGGTCTTAATTACCAGATAGAAAAGACATGTATGTATCTTACATTTCCATCAAAAACGAAGTACTTTAAGGATTAGAAATGGAAGGAAGAGCCTTCCAAAAATAGTTAGTAATTAAAACACAGTAAGCATATACTTTGTATCTCTACCCTACAGTGCCTGAAGGACCTCTTGGGGAAATGTCCCCAGCAGGTGCTCTCTCCTGTAAGTCTAACCACACTGACAGGGTACTTGGCTGAAGAAACTGAGGGAAGAGTTTCTGTTGCTCCCATCTTCAAGAGTCTAAGAAGAGCTCACGGTGGTGTGCAGGATCCTTCAAATCCTTATTCTAGGGAAGCTATCTGCTTGAATCTAAGGTATAAGTGGTGTTTGTCCTTTATTCCAGAGAGCGATGTAATCCCTAGGAACACAAATTGGGCACGCATGGAAACGACTCTGAAATTGCACATGACCTACACATGAAAAGGGGCTGATCTGTGTACAAAGAAAACGTTTTATTGGGATTATTAAGTCTGCTTTGGAAAATGTTAATTTCAGAGCTTCTCTATGAATTGGGTAAGTTTTCAGTGCTAAGGTGGACAACAGATCATTTTTCCCTTAATATTTTGTTACAGGTATTCTATTTCCCTCCATATGTAGTATTAGTCCCTTTTGCCCTAAAGTGCTGGTTTCTCTGGACTCCTAAATTGCAAATAGTTTACAGAAGTAGCTGAGACTCTCGAACATTTTTTTTTTTTTTTAATCTCAACAAAATTAGGGCAAGGTTGGTAACCAATCTCTTATAAAGCCTCTAGCCTTGTACTACCTGCCATCTGTAATGGCTGACAAATGATTATTTCTCACTGGAACCCTGCCTGCTTCACTGTGGTTTTCCTAGAACTTCAGGCAGTAGGTGGCCCAGAGTAATTCCTCAGTGTGAATCAATGCATTAATCCTTGAGATTATTCTACCTTTCAAGGAGAAAAGCAAAAATGACTTATTACAGGTGTTAAACCAGTGTATAATGGGTGGTGATCTTGCGCAGGTAATTCAGAGAACTAGTTTCCTGGCTGGTAAATAGGAAATCAAGTGTTCCCTTTGTGTTAATGTTCTGTCCTAAATAGTTAAATGGCTGCTGAATATATTCTGAAAGTATGTCTTATGGGCTTAGTTTTCATGTCATTGTTAAAAAAAAAAAACCCAATATTTTAATAATAGGAATTAAAGATTTTTATGAAGTCCTCATAGATTCTGATATCTAGAGGCTGAGTAGTTCAAATATGATTAATGCACACTTTTATCTTTTTTTTTTATTTTTTTTTTTAAATTTTATTTATTTATTTGAGAGAGAGGATGAGAGGAGAGAGAGAGCACATGAGAGGGGGGAGGGTCAGAGGGAGAAGCAGACTCCTTGCTGAGCAGGGAGCCCGATGCGGGACTCGATCCCGGGACTGCAGGATCATGACCTGAGCCGAAGGCAGTCGCTTAACCAACTGAGCCACCCAGGCACCCTAATGCACACTTTTAATTAAGTCCATATTTTAAGAAAAATTGTTAACAGGCAGTTTTGATATAAATAGATCCCAATTCTGTGTATCAAAAAAGCTGGTGTGTTACTGTGTAATTCCCCTGAAATTTTCAAAAGCTGGAATTTTTCTGTAGACCTTGAAAGCTTGTTAATGGAATCTCCCAGTGCACATTGCAGTAAACACCCAAGGATTCCTCATGAAAGTGTTGAAACAAAGACTGAAAGACTGATAGGGCTATCTGATTAGGGACCTGAAAAACCTTCCTTTGAGCTCATCTGGAATGCTTTTCTGAATTAAAACACAGACTATAGTCCTTAACCTTGGCGACTTGGATTAGTTTTCATTTTGGAGAAGGAAAACTGCCGAAGTCTGGTTGAACTTTCAGGCATTACAGGTGTGGACCTGTGGGAATGAGGTATTTCAATGAGGATTCTGTCACCTGACTCTTGCTAGGTCTTCCCTGATGTTGCTTTCTCAAGTGAGAGTATTCGTGTTCCCAACCTGGGTGCAACACGATGTGTGTATGTGTGTGTGTGTGAAGAGTCTGTGTAGTTATGTAAATGATTTTGGGGGGGATCATTGTCTTTTCAGCTTGGCACTTCCATTGACAGTTTATTTGGTTTTTGACTTGAAACATGTTTTGTGAATTGTATTTATTGTCTAGATGCCTTTCTGTTTTCTCTTTATTGAAATTGCCTTTTTTTTTTTTTTTTTTTTAAAGAACAGCACTGTACTTTTCCTTCTCCTTAAAATCTTAACGGATTCATTTGGTTCTTGCCATTTCAGCCTTTTTACACAGGAAAAGTGGTTGCTGTTTTCAACCAACTCAGTTTACATAGCTGGCTTTCCTAGTTTTTATTGAAACCAAAATAAAACTTCAAAGAAACTGCAGAAGCTTGAGCCTCCCATCTCTCCCTTTCAACTAACACCTACCAATGTTTATATTGGGAATAATTTGATGTTTATTTGATGAAACGTGTAGTTAAATGTTAATGAAGAAGAATGTCAAGCTTCAGAACGGTGTGCAGAAACCTTTAATACTCTGTGTTGAGCATTTGATGCTCTGTGTCAGGGGTTTCTGTGGAACCTATGAAAGCGAGGAGGAAAAAGGCTTGCTTGGCCCCTCCCTGGTCTCGAACGGAGGTGCTGGAGGGTAGCCACAGCCCTTTCTCATTGGACGTTGGCTCACCTTTTCCTCTTCATCCCCTGCCATCTCTCTGACTGCCTCATGCCATCTCTAGTTTGTCATCCTATTTCCTAGCACCAGGAATTGTTCGTAATTTCTGGTAAATATCTGAAGTGTGACATAAGCGATATTGCTATTTAAACATGACTCATTATGAATTGCATTTAAATATTGTTGTGACAATGACTTTTCAAAGAATACGTGGAAATTTCTGTTTGAGTGTAAACTGTTAATCACCTGCTTTCTGTTCAACTTTGGTAATCTTTGGTAGACTTTTAAGTATCTTTCCACTCAAATGAGGAGTGTCCAGTTCTGATAAATGCCTAGGAAAGGAGGATTGGCTTAGTGGAGTTGGCTTCATCCAATAGAATATATAAATGAGTTGACAGATAAAACCACTCAACACCTTCTTACCTGGATAATCCATCAACACGCGACTAAATATTGCACATGACCTTTAGCTCTTTCTGGAAGAAGATATGGCATATATGAAAAGTCCTCTCATTCCCTTTGTTTTTTCTTGATAATTTGAAGCCACCAAATTCAGGGTCCGAATACATAGGTCAGTGTTGGTACCTGTAACAGAAGACCGTATATTTGGTGATAATCATTGACCTCACACTCATCCTGGGATGGAGGGCCTCAGTGTCCTGAGGATGTGTTTAGATAGCCCGGGCTATCAGTCCAAATTACAGCTTCATTTATCTCCCTTCCACGGCCTGGCAAAGCAAGGCTGATTCTCATTAGGACCCATCCGGGATTTCAGATATGTGTGGCATATTTGCATCTCATAATGTCCTCTTAGGGTTGAAAATCCAAGCTCCAATTAGTGAGGCAAAACTTGTCTGGATTCCCCTCAAATCTGTGAATATGTACTTATTTGGAATCCTTTTTACTGCTAACTACCATGGTGGTGGTGGAGTCTTTGGAAATGTCACTCCCACAGTGTGGTGGCGTTTGCCTTTCCTCTTTCAGTCTGTAGTCCTATAGTTGGAACTGTTAATAGAGATGTAATTTCAAAGACTACTAAATAAAAAGCCTGGATTGTTGTGATTTCGACTCTAAGGTGACAGCGTAAAACCATCATTACAGGGAAGACAAAACTCTGTAGAGATTCTTTTTTTTTTAAATGGTATTTTGCCACATTTTATAATCTCTTTTAATTGCAATATATTGCAATATAAGAAAATAAAACCTTTTGGCCTACTGAACACAGGCTTACACTCAGGCAGTGTTCTAAGCTTTACAAAGATTGACATTTTAAGGTAGAGCAACCTGATGAGGTAGGTACTGTTGTTAATCCCATTGTACGGATGATGAAATTTTGACACAGGGAAATAAGAGTTTATGTAGCCAGTGTGACTTAGCCCTTCTTGGCCCACATTCCATGCTAGTAACTTGCCGGAAGCATTCCAAGTCAACAGAAAAACTTACTTTGTTGCTTCTAATTTGGGTAACTTTTATTCTCCTTCTTTAAATAAGTGCTGTCCATGAACTGCATTTGTTGGAAACGAACTAGATTCCGAAGCTCACATAGATCTGTCCTGCAACTGGAGCAGAGCCAATGCCCATGGCCATCATGGTGCATGTGAGCCCCTGAAGGCCCCTGGTGTCCCAGACACCCCCTCCCCCGGTCCCTTGGCCTGGGTGATGAAGGGGTGTCGTGATAGATCCACCTGGACTTAAATCCTCAGTTCTCACCTTATTTATGTCTACATTGGCTTGGGCCATTGCCTCCAACCTTCTTAGCTTTGGTTACTTTTGTGTCTGATTTGATACGAAAGAGGTCTAATTGGGGTTGTTGTAGGGATTAACCAGGCAGGGAGCACCCCTGAAGAAGGAGTGGTAGTTACTGTCATTCCTTTCCCTGCTCCAATCTAGATCTCTGTTTCCTTAGAGCATTTGTGACAGATTGTCATTATTTTGCTTGTGATTTTGTCTTCCTTATTCGTGGACTATGTCTTATTGTATGATCGTATTGTTGGTGAAGTTGTGTGTGACTCTTTAACTGTCTCCCTTATTAGCCTATCCTGTCTGCACTCTGCTACCAGCCCCGCTGTGTTCTGTGCACGGCTCATTTTCCAGCATCCTGTACCTTATATGTCTTCAATGAATATTTATCTACTCCAACAGAGAACAAAGCGGTAGAGCTCTTGCCAGAATGTTCATCAGGCAGTTTCTCCAGTGCAGGATGTGCTGGGTACTATGTGAAATCAGGTAAAGTTAAATCTTTGCAAATAGATGCTTACACTGTAAACCGTAAAACAGGGTTCAAGATATTTTAGATTCTCAAATAGTAGAAGATAAATTTGATATTTTAGATTCTCTAATTGATATTTTAGATTCTCAAATAGTAGAAGATAAATTTCTGTTCTGTGGGAATCTGCATATTCAGTATTTCCAATATATACCTTCCTGATCAGAATGTGTACATTACACATTTCCAGAGGAAAGTTTGGTCCAGCATTGTGTGTGTGTGTGTGTGTGTGTGTGTGTTTAACAAGTAATTTAATTCATGCCAGTATAATTGGATTTATGCTTATGAGTGATCTGCTTTAACTTCAGACTGAATTTTATATAGTTGTCACTATTGTTTGCTTTGCCCTGTGTGTACAGGTAAAAATTATACTGAACCTTAAACATGAATAAAATGTAAGAGTGTTATCCAGTATCAGGAAAACACATTCTGGCCGAGCAGTATCTTATCTGAATATCTGGGGACCTGTGTTGTGGTTAGTAACTCCTGCCAAGCTGGGGTCTGATATTGAATCCTGGGGGTCACCTCTTCAACCCCCATTTTAGGGAGGAGGGAACTCAGGATAGAGGACTCTGAGTTACCCACACATACACTGCTATTGTAGGTACTGTCAGATCCTAAAGTGATATTTTAACCAAAGTAGGACTTGATAGAAGTATATTATTGAATATATATTTGCACTGATGTGCACTGAAGACACTGTAATTACAGTTTTTTAACAGATAGTTAAATGTCAATGTTGAAATAAGACCTTTTCCCCTGTAGTGGCTATCAAATAAATTACATTAAATTAGGTTATTTTAAAATTAAAATGGAATTTTTAAAACATTATTTTTTGATCTCATTTTGAAGGTGGAGTGTATCTTATCATTGTTGATGCTATTTTTATCTCCGTGGAGCTATTCCATTAACACTGTTTGGTTTCACTATTATATTCTAATTGTTAATAGACATTGTATAAGTGCTAAATCTAAATACCAAATATATATTTTGTGTATAAATCTGTACAAATCTATAAATACCACTTTGCCTCTATGATTAATTCTGTTTCTTTTGTAAACATTCTCACCTCAGCGATTTAATATATGAAATTCTGAGATTAATGATAAATAAATTGTATAATTTTATAGGCTTTTAGAAATTACTAGGCCCTGCATAGAAAGTTACATAATCCCACCCCTCCCCAACGGCAGAGTATCTCCTTAACTATTAGAAAAATACAGAGAAAACTTGCTGGGGTGAGAAAAGACAAAAATAGAGAAAGGGGGAAGGGAGGGAAGAAAAGGAGAGAAAGAAAGACTTGAGATCATAGGGAATAAATTCATTGTGTGGGATAGCTTGGCTGGTATCAGGGTGGATTATTTGAAAGCATCAGGATTCAGACCGATGTGCGTGTGATGCCTCAGCTTGTGTTTGCTTTCGTAGAGTCAACATAAAACTGGGAAATATAGTGAATTACTGATGAGTGAATAGTATCAATGAAATGTGTGGATAGAGAAAAAAATGTTAAGAAGACTCTAGAAAGGGATAGATGTTTTCTAGAATTTTTCTAGAATTCTTGAGGATGGCTTCATTGTAGAGCCCCATCCTACTCAAAAGCATTTGGAGGATGGGGCACCTGGGTGGCTCAGTCGGTTAAGCATCCGACTCTTGATTTCGGCTCAGGTCATGATCTCAGGGTCCTGGGATCCAGCCTCGTGTTGGGCTTCACACTCAGTGGGGAGTCTGCTTGAAATTCTCTCCCTCTGCCCCTCCCCCTGTTCGTGCTCTCTTTCTTTCTCTCTCAAATAAATAAATCTTAAAAAAAAAAGTATTTGGGAAAGGTCTTTCAGCCAGAAATAATTACCACAACTTGTCTCAGCTCTGAGGGCGGGCTTAGTCCTCTTCAGAGGACAGTCTCAACTATATTGACAAGAACCAAGCCCTTCCCGTAAAAGACCTTTGGGAAGGTAGAAATTCTAGATCACAGTGGCCACGACAACCCTGAAAATTAGGTTGAAAACTGAGCCACCATGATGGCATTGGGGAGCCAGTGGGACTGTTATTTCCTCGAAGTGTGAATACTAACAAGGCAGTGCCAAGATCCCCGAATCTGTAGCTCTCCAGTGCAGTGTTGTTAGACGGGCAGGGGAGAAAAATCTGAGCCAGGGGCCAAACTACATGCAAGCTGGTGAACTTGAAGGGGATTTTTAGATTTAGAATGGGGTTCTGGTTATTATTTCAACTATTGCTGTTTAATTTGAATTCCGTTAAGCACAACTTATTATTAGAGAAATGGTACTATGCTTTGGATCAACTCAGTTTCTGTAACTAGACACAGGCGTATGAGGGTATTTGTAACTTAGAGGAATCTGAAAGAGGGGCCTCATTCCCTAATTGCCCATTTCCACAATTTGCTTTACAAGCCCTTCCATAAGAGACCTTTATCAAAATTGCCTTTTTGCACCCCCAGAGTCTCTGGGGATCTGAACTCTGGTGTAACCATTGAAGAGAAGCACCTACGCTTCTCTCAGTCATCCTGTCTCACCTTATAAAAGTCATTTCAATTTCTGAGTGTTGAATTCTTACTTACTTCTAAACATGGATCTGAGAGGCTTTTGATCCAGGGCCCCAGAGACTGAGGAGGGTTCCACAGGTGCTCTAAAGGATGTGGATTCTTCATACATACAAGTAAGTTATAGTGATGTTTTCGTTTGGTGCAGGGGATTGAAAAACGTAAATGTTACTGTGTCTTCATTCAACTGTGGAAGAAACAGTTGAATACCAGACTGCCCAGTGGGTGGGTGTTCCATATACTCTGATCTGCAAGTTGTAACTCTTATCTGGAATACTCCTTCAAAAGGTGTGCATGGTTGGGAGTCAACTTTGATGTGGCCTATAAAGTTCCTGGCCCAGCACTTAAGCTGGCCTTTGATGGAATAACTCCTCAGTTAATTTTAAGAAATTGTACCTCTTTCAGTATAGGACAGTGGCTGGAATTAAGCACGTGAAAATGGCCATCTGAATCCCACTTCGTATGTCTCAGATTTAACTTAAAAGAATTGGTAGACTTTGTGTTATGAGAATCAGGGGATAAATGTACTGCAGAGGATTTGGAAAATATTTAGCATTTTTGTGGTCTCTTTAACAGTGCTCCAGTGTTTTCTGGGGGAAAGGGCATTAATGATCAGAGAAACTGTGGATCTGCATCTGGGCCACCATGGGGCTGTCTTGGCCATGGGCTGGCCAGTTCCCTAGGGTCATGCGTCTTCGTTTGTCTTGTTCTCACTTACTTATGATTGTTTCAGTTCAAACAGGTCTGAGATATTCCAGACCTGGGATAGTGAACAGATGGTTTCATGCTAGTCTGTATTCTAGTAATGTGGGGTGCGTGGCTGGCTCAGTCGGTAGAGCATGTGACTCTTGATCTTGGGGTCATACATTCATGCCCCACATGGGTGTTGAGCTCACTAAAAAAAATATGTATATGTATAAAAATAAATAATTTTCTTCTGGTAAATATATTTTAGATGGTTTCCTGTAGCATATTGTTGGAATTCTCCCTTCAGCTGTAAATGCAACAGTCTGGCACACACTTATATTTAGCCACTGTAAACTGATGTGATGGAAAGACCAAGATCCTATCTAACAATGTTTGTTACCTGGAGAAATTGACCAATAGGTGTGCCTATCAGAGCAGCCTCTGTTGGGACCTTCATCTGCTGATTTGAAGTGAAAGCAATTACGCTATACTTTTTAAAATAAAAGGTTATTTTTTATCATGTGCTGTTGCCGTGTGTGATGGATAAGACTACAAAATTTTGAACTTCAGTGCATATGTGGCATTAATTCTGTGGTTGACTGTGCTCTGTGTATCTCAGTGATGGGCGGGGGGGATCCCTTCAGTAGAATCATTTAAAAGTATCTCCAGCTCGAGTTGGACATTACTCTGGGGAATGGTGGTGTTTAGTAATCATTACCATAAGGATAGTGCAGTGTGTCTTCTATGACGGAACATCCTCATTGCGTACACTTGAGGACCAAGTTCAGTCGCTGAGGTGTTCTTGCAAACTCAGAAGCGAGGAGACATCGTGTTCCACTGTAGGATGTGAGTTGCTTTCAGCCGAGAGGGTAGCACGATGTCCTCAAACAAGCATGTTTATGGTTGCCCACGTTAAATAAGAGGGCCGGATGGCACCCTAACATCTGGATAAAAATACATGCCCCATTGCAGTGGTGCTTTCTTGTAGCTCGTAAGGTGCTTTCCCATATTGTTGCTCCTTGATTACGTTTTTCCTAGTCTCATACCACCATTCCACAAGTTTTAGCGTCTCTTAATTATGGAGGGCTTATACCACATCATATTAAACTCTAAAACGCTCACATCTCAAATTAAATGTATTTTGCATTAATCTATATGTGTTTGATAAATCCATATGTGTTGATTTGTAGAAGCTTGATGACATCACTATTACTGTAAACATTTGTCTTAGGCCCTTCAGGCAGCTCTGACAAAATACACGAGAGCAAGTGGCTTAAGCAATAAATACTAATTTCCCTCAGCTTTGAGGCTGGGAAGGCCAGGGTCAAGGCACTGACAGATTCGGGGTCTGGTAGGAGCCCTCTCCCTGGTTGATCGAGGACTGTGTTCTTGCCCTCGGCTCATGGGGTGGAGGGGGCCAGGTCCTCTCTGGGGCTGGTCTGAGAAAGAACGCTGATCCCATTCATCAGGGCTTCCCCTGCGTGACCTAACACCCACCTCCCAGAGGCCCTCCCTCCAAATACCATCACACTGGGGATTAGGTTTCAACATATGAGGTTGGTGGGGGGCATAATAAGCATTCTGTTTATAACCACACTTAAGGACTTATTCATTAAAGTCTCTTTGTATTTTGGAGGCTCTGCTTTATTTCTTTGAGATCTCAAAACTTTCAGACTTTACAGGGCCCTTGAGAGCTGACACCCTTGCCCCACATCTGCAGGGCCCCGCGACGCAGGAACCTTCCCTGTTGCTGGCCTGGCCTTGCCTCACCTCTTGGTGGGTGGGTCTGACCTGTGCCAGCGACCATGTCATGTCAGGTATCAGACTTGCAAAGCCTTGTTTTTCAGCCCGAAGAAGATTAAAGGTAAGAGGCTGTCTGCTCCTCTTGCTGGGTGCGTGCGTGTAGCCACAAGTCAGAGTTTTATCTCCCTGGGTCACAAAGTTCAGGGTCTTCTGTTCCCTCCTGAGCTGTGGGGCTAGCAAAAGTCTAGATAGACGTGATTCACTAACGTGGAATTTGCAAAGTCAAATTCAGTTACTAGTTCCAGAGACTTCTTTAGTCCTGTTCGATCAGTGGTGAGGCAGTTCTCATCATCTTTTTTTTTTTTTTTTTTAAACCCTACTTAAAATCAGTGGTGACACACAGCTTCTTTACCTTTTTAAGCCTTCGGTGTAGACTCTTTAATGTTTTCTATAAATGGCTTTTTTTTTTTTTTTTTTTTGCACATACTAACATTTCTATATCTTTGCTTTGCATCTTCCTATTTCATTACTTTTTCTTAAACCCACAGTCTGATCTCTCTCTTTTTTTTTTTTGACTGTCCCTAAGGCTTCTCATTTGAATGTGTTTTGAGGGTTCCATTTTGCTTTTACTTACTGCTAAGACTCTTGCTAGTGCTCTTTGTTCCATCCGTACTAAAATACACCAGTGTCAATTTGATGTTTGTCCCACTTGACTAAACATCACTTTATTCTTCATAAAAACTGCATTTTATAGAAAATGTATTCTTTGACGAATGTATCTATTTTGTGACATTAGCTGCATTGACTTTACAGTATTAAAAATCAACCTAATTTTTGTTACTATTTATTTTTCACAGCATCAGTAATATTTTATGTGGTGAATTCATTTAGCAGATTTGGTATTTTCAGGTGATACCATATTCCAACCACTAATTGTTGAGAAATGTATGTTTTTGAGAGATGGTGGGGAGGGAGTCCTGTGAATAATTTTATTGCCAAATGTGTTGAGATATTTTAACCTGAATTTTTGGTGCTTAAAGAGTGGTTTTGAGAAATTTTACTCTGGTAGAATTAGATTTTTTTGCATAGATAGAGCAGAAAATTTTAAATTACAATGGCTTAAATGACAGAGGAGTTTAATTCTCTTTTACATAAAATTCCAAAGATGGGCTCCAGGGCTGATGTGGCAGTTCAGTGGTGTTTTCAAGGTGCCAGGCTCATTCTCCACGTTGATTTCTGCCCTCATGATCAAAATGGCTGCTGGAATGCCAAGCTCTCTTTTTTCAGAAGTACCTATAATACTTTAGATTGGATTTTATTTGCCAGCACTCAATAGTGGAGTTATGAACTTATTTTAAGTAGAAGAAGGACACAAGCAATTGGATACCTTGGTGGTGCAGGTTGGTCCACAAAACCCCAGTATTTCTGCCTGGGCAGTGGGGCGGATGGTGGTTCTAGTCTCTTGGCTGGGGAACACAGGAAAAGGAGGCGGTTCAGGTAGGTGGGAAAGGTGGTGATGAGCTCACTTGGGGAAATCTTGAGTTTGAGGTACCCAAGGGATGTCCGTGTTGGGTCAGTGGTATACCACAGCATGGCTGCATTTGTAGCTCAGGAAAGAACAGTGTGGGTAAGCTGTCGACACGAGACAAAGGAACCCCCAGCATCCCAGAAGACTCTTGAGACTGTGCAAGTGGGTGACTCTCTCAGGAAAAGCAAGACAGCTCAAGTGATGAGAACTAACAGTGATGCCTCTGTGAACCTTTGAAAGAAGTCATGGACAGAAGAGAGAAGAAGAAGGTTGAGGCTTGAAGATGAGAAAGACAGGTCTGTGGAAAATTAGAGGGAAACAATAGCTGTGTTTTCTTTTTATCCTCTGTTTTTTAGAGGGGTGGGAAGGGGCAGAGGGAGAGGGGGAGAGAGAGAATCTTAGGCAGGCTCCACACCCAGCGTGGAGCCCAACTTTGGCTCAGTCTCACGACCCTGGGCTGAAATCGGATGCTTAACCGACTGAGCCACTCAGGCGCCCCAATGGCTGTGTTTTTTGTTTTTGTTTTTGTTTTAGCTTCACTTTCACCATTGGACTATTGTTTGATATTATGGGAGCATCATAAAGACAAGCGTTTTAACTTCAAAGAAGGCTAGGTGGTATAATCCGAAGGGCACCACAAGACCACGCTGTCTGCTCAAGAAGAGCACTAAAGTCTTTGTTGTCTCATTTAATTATTAATAGATACTCTCTCAATAAATCTTCTCTCACGTTAAAGGTATTATTATCCCCATTTTATGCATATGAAAAACAGGCTTACAGAGGTTAGGCAACTGTCTCTTTGCCATGCAGGAGAAAGGGATGGAACCGGGGCTTGGAAGCCAAGTGCATTTATTGGTTCTGGTCGGGATTTTGTGCTTTAGTCCCATGCATGCCTCCTGAGAGGAGGTTTTTGACCTGGTAAGTGCTGTATTGATACTACAACCTAAGTTTCTTTGCTCTCAAGTGCTCAGAATACACAGAGTAAGTGATGAGAATTTAAAAAAAAAAGAAGATGACGAGGACAACGGCGACTATCTTGTTTCCCAATCTTAAAACATTCCCATGTGACCATCTTCTTTACTGATAATAATATTGCAAACCAAAAAGAGCCTGATCTATCTTTGCAGCATCTTTCAGACTTGAATCACACCCTCCTCTGATAGTAGGAACTGAGTCACTGGTCAATTGTGTTTATCTAAGACTAGACAGGGATCTGCAAACTTTTCCCCAAAGGACCAGATAGTAAATGTTTTAGGCTTTGCCAGCCATGTGATTTCTGTCACAACTACTCAACCCCGCTTGTGCGGGATGAAAGCAGCTGCATTGTGCAAATGAATGGGCATGGCTATGTTCTAATTCCGCTTTATTTTCAAAAGCAAGCAGGTGACCCAGTTTGCTGACCCCTGCTCTGGAAGAACGCTAAATTCTACAATTTCTGCTTTTAATCCTGCAAGTAAAATCATTTGACAAAATTGTGAAAATAATGAATTATTCTTTCTTATTTCCAGAACTCAAAAAATATTTAGCTAGTTTTGTTTTTAAAATTGACTTTATCTCTGCAATGATCTTTTATAAGTGTAATGACAGTAGTTCTGGGAGAACAGATGCAAAGTAGGAAATCGGAGTCCTCATCTTATTTGCGATTTTATTTTCTCCTGCGTAGTCTTGATAGAATTCTGAGCTACCAAGGTCCTTCCAAATCGCTCAAAATAATCTGTATCTTTCAAGTCAACCCCTAAGTCGCGGAGAGCCTTGATCACCGAACTGGGACTTTTGAGTCTGCACCCCGATAACACCTGTGGTGTTACAGACTGGAAAGAGGAGGCTTGGATACTCACACTATTGGCAAATTTTCATGCCTTATATTCCCCAGCGATAAGCAGACCACTAGTGTGTTCAGGAGGCTTCAAGGAACAGAAAAATCCTTCAACAGTAGTTCATCTGGGTTTCTTGATTTGTGTTATGCAGATGAACATAGCTATCTTAGAAAAGCATTGTAAAGTGCAGTTCGCATGGTGGTAGTTTTACAGTAGGTTCCAATTGCAAATCTTTTATTTGTACCTTCGCTGAGAGTTTTTAGTAATGTGACCTAGACTAGATTTTTGAGAGAAATATCTTTTTCTCATAAAAGAACAAACTAAGAGGACGTTAGCCTTTTGTATGCAAATCAGTGCTGATTATGACAAATGAGCATAATTAATTTGTAAAGAATCATAAGCAGATTCTCATTCTTTTTAGCTGTTAGTTCTCATTTATTTGTAATAGAGAAAGCAAATTTTTGCTAAAATGATTATAGTTCACCTTTTGTGTTCTTTAAAAGTGCCCTGTCCCTCCCAGGCAGGCTGCATGCATTGCAGTAAGTACAGGATGGCATCTTTTTTCTTTTTCAAGATTTTGTTTATTTATTTTGAGAGAGAGAGAGGGAGAGAAAGAGGACGAGAGTGAGCTGGGGGCGGGGCAGAGGGAGAGAATCTTCAAGCAGACTCCCTGCTGAGCTCGATGCCAGGACTCATGAGATCATGACCTGAGCGGAGATCGAGAGTCGACACTTAACCGACTGAGCCCCCCAGGTGCCCCATAACAGGATGGAATCTTTAGCACACGTACCCTCTCCTGGCCTTTGAGTGCTAGTATCTGTGTGACCTTTGGCTCTCTTCATGACTTACAGGAAATAAAATATTTTCTCCTTGTGCAAAAAGTCTCTTGAAGTTCGAGTGGCTGGAGGAGCTAGAAGACTGGGTGTGGAGAATCCTAAGAGTCTATGATAATCACGCAGGACAGTCAAGTTTCGCTAATTCTAAATAAAAAGACTCCATTTTGCCTGGCTTAGAGGATCGTTTGGATTTTAGCATAGTTCTACTTTCAGAGCCACGTTACGAGTGGAATCAATCTGTGTGAATAGGTAAAGTGAAGTAATTCCGGTAAACTGTTCAATTTGCAATGAATCTTCAGTAGATAGGCAAGAACTCAGTGACAGTTTTGAAGAAACTACATTTATTTCTCAGATTTTAATTTGTTGAATTGTAAATCCCACATTTGAGTTGTCACAAAGTGTGAGTCATGTGATCTAGAATAAAGAATTTTTACTATACACCATGCTTGGTTCTGATTCCGAAGACATTTCAGGTTTACATTAGCTAAGAGGTCCCGTCCAAAGGTGGAGAGAATAAATCTTAAAGCGCTATCTCTGCTGGATGTCTTCATTTCATATATGCTTGGCCAGCCTGTTTCAGTTGATGATAAAAAAAAGTAACAGTGTTCTGACAACTGATCTTTATTTTAATGAATGCTCCGTCTTTTATGGGTGGTCTTAGGTCATGTTAGTTCACGCTGTACATCTTTTCAGCCTTCCAACTGACTGAGGGTATAGCTTTGATTTTCCTGTATTTTCCATGGTAATTTACTCTCACCTTTTATTTATATATTTATTTATTTGGACCCATGTTCCAAACATGCAAATAGTTCTGGACCTGCACATTTTTCCTCTCTTGGTATTTGTTGTATCGATGTCTTAGATGTCTCAAATTTTAGAGATGAAGTAGCTCAATCCCTTTGTTTTATAGAAGAACATTGTAGGTCCAGAGAGGTGTGGGACCAGGTGTCCAGTCACCAGGGGTCAGGGGTGCTGTCCTAACCAAGATTCTCTTTCCCTTTGATTCAACTTAATCTATTTTAGGTCTCATGTTCATGACATAGTAAAATAATTTGCCCACTTAATACTATAATAAGTTCGCTAGGATTTTCTCCATTAAAACCGACTCATGAGTCATAGTTGAGTATTACTTTCCCAGCTTTTCTTCTGTATTCTCCTTACGTCTAAGAGTCCTGTGGAATCCGTGGTACTGTGTCACCCTAAGGCTGCTTTGGGTTTTGAAATCTCTTACCCAACACCGATGCCTAGTGTCAATCAGGAAGTGTTGCAGTTTGTAAGCCACTACTCTGGATGGTGTTACCGGGTAGGAAGTTGTGGGAATGCAAGGTCGGTGGCAGGAGTGAGTAGTGGAAGTCTCAGAACCTTTCCTGAGGCTGAGTTTTGCCAACTTGTATCAGTCAGATCGATTTTGTCACCTTAAATACATCTCTGTCACTCTGCCTTCCGTTTTAAATGGACAGTATGTTTGCCTTTGACTTTCTTACTAAGACAGTACACCTCTCCTCGAACACATCTGTCAAAACTTCAGGATTGCTTAAGACTCACCCCATCACTGTGTGTTCCATTTGGCAATGTCCTCCAGACCGGAGTAGGCTTATAGACAGGGAACTGCAGACACCCCACATAGAAGACATGGGTTGAGTGCGTAGGATGGGATCCTTTGTTCATCAGAAGGAATTTGTGCCTAATTGAGTGAATGCTCACGTGTCTGGGATCAGCCTGACTTCCCATCCTTGCCTTTATTTAGCACCCCACTTTAGCAGCTCCCACCTTGTTCCCCATCTCAGACAGTGCACAACAAATTTGAAAGGCATCCCTAGGAGAGCCCAGAAAGCCTCGTTAGGAAAGATTTGGGCCACTGCCTCTGCATTTTCTGCTCTAACTCTTGCAAAATAATTGATTTTTTATTTTAGTGTACTTGTTAAAATTGTTTAAGCCACACTGTCAGAATCCAGGCCCCAGGCTAGCATTCATTTGCTTGTTACCTTTGACCATTTTAAGAGGCATAGTTTTCCTGCGATGTAGACCAGCGAGACCTCTGGGAACTCGGAGTCAACCTAGGACTGTGCCTGGATATTGGTGGCGATTCTGAAAGAAATGGCCGTTCTCAAAGTGCTTTTGAGTGCTCAGTACAATCTCATCCAATACACACACAATTATTGCACATTTGTACAAAGGTCTAAAAATTATAGACCTGAGGGATACAATGATAGTCACTAATACCAAAAATGAAATAACCAGGCCTTGGGGAATTAAAAAACAGCTTGACATAAACAGCTATTCATGGCCATCGATGTGAAATGTTGGAGTCTGAGAGCGAATTGTGAAGAGAGACATCTTGCGGTGCAAAAAGGGTCATTTTGTTAAAGCCACGGGGACAGGCCCCGTGGGCAGAAAAAGTTGCACTGGTGGTGTAAGGAGTGACTGATTATATACTTGCAAGTTGGGAGGGGTTTAGGAATAGTGCAAGTCTCTGAGGAATTTGGAAGCAAGGTTTCCAGGACCTTGAGGGGTCGTGTACTACAGTCTAGTAAAACCTTAGTCGTGAGACCTTCAGATGTATGGAAGATGTGAGCCGTGTGTTTGTGGAGGATGATTGCTAACATGGATCTTGTGCGTGTGGGGAGGGAAATAAAGGAAGTTTCCAAAGGGATTTTCATACGTTAAAGGAGATTGACAGGATCCTGGAGGTCGGGCCTAATGTCAAGCTAAGGTTGCCTTTTGCCCTTAGCAAAGTATTAACGTGGAGGCACTTGAGTTCCTGGAGGAAGGTCACTCTGCCTATCCCAAGCCCTTGTCGAGGGGCTGTAAATTGTAAGGAAGTTTCATTTTTTTCTGTATTTCTTTTACCTTGTCTCCACATCGGCCATAGTGAAATTCAAACCCAGTTGAACACATGTTGCTTAAAGATTCAAGTTCACAAAATCATGCAATTAATGGTGTTAGTTCCTTTTCTAAGGAACGTGATTGGGGTGAATTTTTTGTGGCTTGAACACCTGGAGAGGGGCTCTCCTGAGGCATTGAATAGGTGCTTGGTTTTACATTCGCATATTGGGATGGTATTTAGCATTTGGTCAGCTGGCGAGTCCCGACGTGCTCTTGGTGTGGCTTGGAATGCACTCCTTCATTCCCCAGTGGCTCCCTAATTCCAAGAAAACTGCTCATGAAGCTTGGGCAGTCTATTTTCTTGACTTGCTTTTTTCTAACCTATGGGGAAAAAATAGAGAAATGGCTGACTTCTTGCCTGAATGTTATGCTAAGATTCAGGAAGGGTATCTGGTAATTCTCTTACTTTGTGTTCGAATATATTATTTTATAGCTGTAGATGGAAAATAAAATATTCCTAGGAGAAAGGTTTTATTGATATTTCCATTTTAAAACTCTTATTGAACTCCAGGTGAAATGGGCAAAACAGAGTATTATGCGTGGCCGTTTGCCACACACAACCTCTCAATCTACCTAAAGCAAGTAAGATGGAAATATAGTTTGGAAAACACTCTCTCTTTCCCAGAAGTTGCTTTAAAGACATTTTGATTTTTCTCTGGAACATTTTCCGCTATATACTGGGCTCACTTAGTCATTTGGTGTTCCTAGTTGGCATTCATCTTTTCTCAGCAGGAGGCATCTGTTCTTATCATTGTAAGATTTTGCACTTTTAGTAACATTTACTTGCTCTTAAAATCTACGGATTATAAAATGATTATTGCAGGCTTTAACCTAGGATTTAAATGTTAAGGAAAATGATTATTTTGATCATAATTGAATCGATTTCCATTCGTTTGCCTGTTTTGAATGTAGTACTTTGATCCACCTGTCTTTTACTTAATCTTAAAATTCAAGGTTACCTAGTAACAGGGCAGAGAAGTGGTTTTAGGCACAAAATTTTAAAGATCTAATTGGCTTTATCAACCTATTCACGAATCAGGCAGCATCCCATCTGGCAAGAAGGGGGGAGTTCCAAGGAATTGTACAAAATGGAGGTTTTTATAGGAAGGAGGGGGCAAGAAAGTTATTAGCAAAAGGAAAGAGGATTGTTTCAGGCAAGGTCACCTTCCCTAAGTTGCGGGGAGAGCAGGGGCTCCTGTCCTGTGGATTACTTCATCTTCCTTTGAGGCTGGAGAGAGCCCATGTGACAGATTACCTCATTGGTGCTGATCAGAAAATTCCTGGCTGACTGGGTAACCCCACATTTCTAGGGGAGGTTGAAACTGCAGTTAGCTTAGGTGTTCAGCCCTGGTTTGGTGACTTGGCCTAGCATAAGTGACTCAATTTGGGACCTGTGGTTTTCTTTTTAACAAGGTAAAAGAAGGTAAATGAAGATTTCCTGAATCCCTACTCTGTGTCATGAGCCAGACTGTATTGTGTCCTGCAAATACTCCAGTTAAAGCTATGAACAAGCTCCCCCCACCCCCTTTTTTATCTTTCATAGGGGAGATTGAGTTTGCCGAGGCTAACTTCCCTGCCCAAGTTCACATAGCCGAACTTGGTCTGCTGACCCCATTGCCCATGGGCTTTCTTCCACAGAATATATCGGATCAGGGCTCAAGACTCATGGCCCAGCCATCAAAGTCCATTTGAAGTAAAAGAGGAAAACCTGTTTTCTAATGACATAAAATGGATGCTTCTGAAAACAGTATTGTCTCAGAGGGAGGGTTGCAAACCTTGAACCACAATTGAAGAGTTAAGTAAAGAAGGGAGTTTACAGAGCCCTCTGGCTACTGGACTGTGTTTCCCCGACCTGTGACAGAAGTTGCTGGAGTAACAAAGGACGTCCTAAGGCGTGGTGTAGGCCTGGGGGCTTCTCTGCAGCTGATAAAACCTGCTCTTGGGTCAGGAACCTTGCTTTTCTCTGGGAGCTGCCCCTTCTGTGGCTAGACAGTGGCACAGTGGGGTGGGGGGCAATAAGGGGGGTAGTAGAGAAGGTGGGGTCAATTGGCTGCTGGGGAGTTTCTGGGTGGGAGATTAAGTCCTGATAATTCTAATGTATTTGTGATTCTGCTAGCACAAAGAGAACTCAGATAAAATGGCTCAGTAGTTGCTGAGTCTTCCTTGGGGCTGACGCCACCCTGTTCTGTCCACCCTTATTTCTACGTTAGACCCAGCTAGGGGTCCTAATCACGCTGGTCTTTGGGATTTTCATTTTTCAGTTTATACAGATGATGCAAAAACCTTCACTGACTCGTCACTGCCGACTCCATCTGTCTGTATTGCTCAGTGAGTGACCCCTGAGCCACTGACTTCAGCTTTACCAGGTCAGTTTGTGGAAAGGTCAGTTTTATCTCCACAAGAGTCTGGAGATAAAAGATCTAGGGAACACAGACAGCTTGGGGTGGGTGGAGAAATTTCGGGAGATACACTGCCATTTGTAAGGGGGCGGTGCTAGGTTACAAAGGACATTAAATGTTGCACTATGTTGTTTAAACTCAACATTACAGGGACTCCTGGGTGGCTCAGTCGGTTAAGTGTCTGCCTTCAGCTCAGTTCATGATCCTGGGGTCCTGGGATTGAGCCCCGCGTCGGGCTCCCTGCGCAGTGGGGAGTCTGCTTCTCCCTCTGCCTGCCGCTCCCCCTGTTTGTGCTCTCTCTCTCTCTGTCAGAAATAAATAAAATCTTAAAAATAAATAAATAAACTCAACATTGCAGTAGCCTCTTGAAAATAGACCCAGAGTATCCTGTTCACCTGTGGATTTAATATTCTTTCTTAATTCAGGAAAGGTTTACTAAACCCTGATTTGTTTTGCGCGAAGCCTAACACCAAGACAAAAAGCAAATTCTTTGTTGAAAAATCAAGGACATGTATACAATATTTTAGAATGGTTTCCACTGAAAATGATTAAAATATGAACTAGCTTCAGGACTGGAAATACTGCATTCACTATTGATGCTAGAACCAAAGGATACATTAAAATGTCAATATGTGGCAATTTTAAGTGGTCATAAAAAGTGTGAACCAGCCCTTTATGATTGGAGATAGAAAATACTGGAAATAAAACTGCGGTTATACCCTGAGTGGGTGGCCCTCCTCCCTTCTCTTTGGCTACCAGTCAGTCAGTGTCCAGTGGGCTACATTGAATGAGTCTGTTATGGCTCCAAGCCCAGGATGGTCTGTCTAGTTCACCAGTAAGCTGCAAAAATATCTCAGCTTCTAGAAGGCTTTTTTATTTTGTTTTTCCCCTGTGCTTTATTTAATTCTGTCTCGAGAGTCTTAAATTAGTTGCAGCGATAGGACATACTAGTTTCCCGGGTCTGTGGATGGGAAGAGTGATTCAGGAGTGATCTTAGCTTGCATTTCCAGAGTTGGTTGTGGTTCACTTACTAGCTTTATCAATTAAAAGAACAGGTGATTCCTATAAAGTCAAATGTCAGAATGCTGGAAATAGGGCTTTTTGAAAGGACCACTCGTTAAGTGCACATAAATAATGATATAAGCACACAGCCAACTCAGAAAACGTACTTAACTATTGACGAGAATGAATAATACATGATTTCTGATAGTGTTTGCTGCATGTGGCAGGATGTTTTAAACGGGAGGGAAAAAAAGCCCTCTGCATAAGGCCTGCATTTGGTTAACTTTATATTCAAAGACAAGCTTAACTGTCCTCTGTTATATTTATAGAACCACCATCAATTCGGTTTTATGGTTAAACTTTATAGAATCGATAGGAGGTAGACTTTGAAAAATTGGTTTCTACAATGTGCATATAGCAACTTCAAAGATACCTGGTCAATATTATTGCAGTGATTTGTGTGTTCTCTTTATGTGATGAGTCCTAGCGCCATAGAATTTGCCATCATGGATGATCTCTGGAACTTGGCCATGTCTCATTTAATGGAATGGCATTTCAGTTATAATTTAGCATACTTCTTTCTACTTCTAAGTGAAAGCTGAGTTTATATAATTGAATTTACACTCATGGTTCTTTCATTTTATAAGTTTATAATTTGAAAATTGCATGTTTCAGTGTGTAGTAAGTCAGCAATATTTATCAAGAATCCATCATGAATTAACCTAAAAATCTTTGTTCTGGGGTTTTCAGATATATGTTGAATAAATTTGAAGAAAGGCTTTAGGTCAATGCTCAAGTAAGGCTAGGTCTGTTTTACTGCTAAAACTCCCTACACAATACAACAGAATATAAAAGAGCTAAGCAAGGATGCTACTGATAAATACCACAGGTGGATGGCTTATTAAAGACCCAAGACCAGATTGCATGATCAGGAAAGAATAAGTGTAGTAAAGCAGTCCTTTTTATATCTCCATGGAGAATTAGCATCTAGAGACCAACTGTGCATTCCCTTATCTCAAGCCCTTTTATAATGCAGGGAGCCTATTTGCCTTACTTTTGCCCATCAAATCATTTCACAGTAAGACCTCTCCAGGTTTAGAGGTCACTGTGTTCATCCTTTAGCATTTTAGTTGATGAAATGTCTGTCCTTTTCCTCCTCGCACTTGAGAAATCCTAAATGTTGTAATAAGAAAGAAGCTAAGTGATAAGATGACTAGACAAATACAGACCTAAAATGCTAAAAAGATAAACAACTATTTCAAATGCTTATGATTTAACATTTGCTATAGAGAGATCTTAGCAAATCTTTGTTCCGGAATAAATCAGAGTTGACCATATTCACTTGAAAGAAAGTGATGTGGATGCAGAGTCCGGGCACACTGTTGGACTTGGATTTGTTTGCCCTCACTCCTTTCTCTTTCTCCCCATCTCTGTAGTAAGTAAGCTTTACCATACTTGATTTTGACTTTCTGAGTCTTCCAGAACCTTAACTATCAGTGATTTCTCCTTCTTGTTTCTACTTTAGCTTCTTTCTTTATTCTTTGTCTCTTCCCACCTCCCCGTATGTATTTGCAATTCTTTCCAGTCCTTGTAAAGTTCGTCTTGACAAAATTGCAAGTTCTCGTCTTGACTTTTGCCTTTACTTAAACAACACTCTTTTATGTTGACCATTGTGGATGGTCCCTGGCTCTTCCTACACTGTCTGAGTCCTTCCTAAGAGACATATGTCCTCACCCCTCTACCTGGGTCACTCCAGGGTCAGCAGCTGACAACTCGTCACCAGATCGAATTGCACAATTTCTGTCCTTATCTCTCTTAACCTTTCGCAGTAGTGAAGAAAACCTCCAGGCTGCTTCCTATAAATCCTCTCTTCCTTTGCTTTCTGAGACACTTTCCCTTCTTTTCTAGCTCCTTTTAAGAGCTTGTTTTCTACTTTCTGCCACCTAAATACCACCATTCTATTAGACAACCTTTATAGATTTATATTCCATCATCCCTCCTTCCAGGTAAATACATCCTCCCCTATCTCCTAAATCTCAAGAGGGTTTTCTTGTAATCTCAACTGGACCTTCCTGTTTTTCACATACGTACTTTCTACTTTCCCATCTTTATCTACAGGTAGCGTAGCCAACTTTCAAGGCCGTTTGTCATGGTAGCTGAGACCTCAGGTAAGAGCCAGCGTGCTTGGGTTCAACACCATGTCCAGGCCAGGGATTATATAATCATCCTAGGTGAGCTGTTTACCTGCAGCCTGCCTTCGTTTCCTCAGGGTAAAGTGGAGGTAGTAATAATTCCTTCTTCCTGGGATTGATGAGACAGTTTAATGAGTTCATACACATAAAAATTAAATAGTAAGAGTCCTAGGCAGAGTAAGTACTGTGTGTACTTTCAATATTTCTGCCATCTCAGACCCCATCTTCTCTATAAAATTTTCCTGGTGCCCCGACTCCAACCAAAGATTATCTCTTTGGGGAAAACTGTTGTTTTGCACTCTCTTCTGACACTTCCCTTCCTCTCATTTTAATTGTCTCTGTGTGTCGTCTCTCTCCTGCCAGGCTAGAGTAGAGGAGGCATTTTGTTCACTTGTCCCTGTGCATGACTTCTTACACTTGTGTGTACTTCAAAAAAGTTCTTTTCCCATTAAAATCAAGTCTGTTTTTCTTCTGAATAATTTCTGAATATCTGAAGTTCTTGAGGCCGCTCTGCATGTTGAATTATTATTATTTTTTTAAGATTTTATTTTTAAGCCATCTCTGCACCCAATGTGGGGCTAGAAGTCGCAAACCTGAGATCAGGAGTTGCACGCTCCACTGACTGAGCCAGCCAGGTGCCCCTACCTGTTGGATTTTTGATGAGAGATCTCCAAAGATAGCTTGAGGATGCTTCCGCAGGGCTAGTCTGTACTTTCATGAAGGAGAATAATGGAGAGGTCACTTGTGGTTCATTTTCTTTTGTATCAGAGACCTTTCTGATTTTGTAGATCCAACTCTTCTTAATAAACTCTTTGGGAAAATTGGGTTGTAGAAGTATGAGTGTGTCTATCCTTTTTTCCAAATATTTCTTGCACATTTTTATAGTACACTTTCACAATGCTTTTTGTTAGGACAAGGAAATAAATTGTCTTAAATGTTTTAGAAACTTGGACATAGGTTGACAATTCTTGCTACGGTTCCCTCCCCAAAGGACATTCCCATCCCCTCCATGGTGGTGATGTTACAGTTGCTGAATAGAAGCTTTGACTGAACCAGATACTGAGAACAATAATTCCAACAATGGGAATTATCATCAGGCATTGATGAAACCTCACAGCAAATCACTGTGGCCAAGCACACTATGGTAGGAATACCAAAAATGCACGTAGGCTACAGGATCTTTATTTCATTTTTTCTCTTAGAATAAAAATTATGACTATTTAAAAGAAAAGGAACAGTCATTTGTTGATATTAGAAATTGTTGGACATAACCAAATGCTTTCTTTCCTCTCTTCTTATTGAATATAGTTTTTGAATTTGTTGTGTTTCTTCATTCTTTGTAAATTCTCTCTTAAAAGGTCATTCCCCCTAGCCCCTTTTCTCTTACCCTAAAGTTTGCTTCAGCTGGGTTTGGCCAATAACTTGGATTTTTTTGTGGCCAGAGTCATTATAAACCCAGTTGGTCTGGTGAAGAATTTGTCTGCAAATGCAATTCACAAGTCGGTTCTGTCTTTATAGGTTACTTTAAAAAAATCAGTAATGGATTGCTTTGTTTATAAAGCCGTTGAAGCTTTGCAGCCCTGAATTCGCAATTGCTTGTTTGAGGATACAGTTCATATGCTCTGGCCATACATTTACCTTTGTCAGGAAACATTGATTCATTCTCAGCATCCTTGTGAAGCAGATGTATTTTCTTCTGATTATAAAATGGAAACAAAATCAAAAAGAGACTGTTTCGTATTAATCACATCATGAAGCAGCAGTCAAACCAGGAATAGCAGTCCCATCTCTGACGCATACTGTGGCGTACTCGTGTTGTTTTGCTATATAGGTGGTCGTCTTCTTCATTGTAATCTGTTTGCTATCATCCTTAAAAACTCTTTCCTCCTGGTTCTAGGTGAAATGGTTAGTTAATCCAGATTTGCATTTTCAAAATAAAAACTTGGTAATGGATGGGACCTTTGTATGATTCAAACTGTCCTACATAGGAGGTGCCTAGATATTACTAGTGCAGAAAAAGAAGACATAAATAGGAATAGCATGTGAAGTTGCAAATATAGTAACTTTTGGATCATATGGGAGAAATTTTATATTAGTCATATTTTTTTTGTTTGGCTTTATATACCAGTTAAGTATACCACTGATTTCCATTGTCCTAGAATTGTGTTGTTGTTCACTGACAGAGTAACAAAAATGTGAAAATATGCTAGTAAGAAATGGAATTGGGTGATATCGTGGAGTATGTAGTAATTGTAGAAAGAATACAGTGCATGTAATCCCCCATGGTTTTGAGGTAGTCAATGCCTGGAAACTATGTCATTATGCAAGGTTGCATTTTATGAAGAGGGACAATACTGTAATTGGGGCTTGCATTTTTGTTCCAAAGACTTGGGCATCACTAATGGATATAACCAGCACAGCGCTACTGAAATAAAGATTCAAAAATCACAAGTGGTGATTCTCTGCATATTAAAACATCTAAAATTCAGTACGTGGGCTAAGATAAATATTAACATTTAACTACCAATAATTTTGCTTGCCACCAAGATGCGGACAGATTCTTGAAAGCTGGTTGGAGGGGGTGGGAAATGAGCAAAAATAGGTAAAAAATGAGCAGGGAATACAGGCTTCCAGTTACAGGATGAGTGAGTCTCAGGGGTGAAAGGTATAACATAGGGAATACAATCAGTGGTATTGTTAATTGCATTGCGCGGTGACAGACAGCAGCTACACTTGGGGTGAGCACAACATAGCATATAGACTTGTTGAATCACTATGTTGTACACCTGAAACTAATGTACCATTGTGTATCAGCTACAATGAAAAAAATAATCTGGGAACCATGAGGCATAAAAAAAAAGTTTTTCAATTTAAAATTTTTTTAAAAGCACCAGAAAAATAGATATGAAGGGTCCCCCACTACATAGAGGAAGAAAGTGAAGCTTGGGAAAGAGGAATTCGTCAGGTAACACAGGTAGTAAATAGAAGCAGACTCCTCAGTGCTACCCTGAAAACACGCAGAATCCTCAAATCCTCCTCCTCTCCATTTTTCATCACTGAAGTCTGTTCTGACGGCAGTGGGACGAGGCGGGTGAGAAGAGTGTTCTGGAAAAAAGAAAAAAAAAAAAAAGGCAAGCAAGCTGTTGGGATGACCCACGTCTCCAGAAGGACTCTTCTGGGGTGGCTGGTTCCTTAGACTTGCCTCAAAGGACTGAAATCTTCCAGCTGGTCATGACAATGCTATGGTTTCTTCTATTCAGAACTCCTTTTGATTCAACATTTCTCCTTTTCTTGTTCACCTGCACCCAGCCAGACTATTTAGTGAGTGTTTTATTTCAGGGACTAAAGACAGGGAAGTGTAAATGATAGCTCGCAGAAACCCGACAAGTTTGGGAAGCTGTAGGAACAACTCCATCATGGCTAACATAGTGATCGATGCTCTCCAGGTAAGTAGGGCTGTGCCTGCCTTTGTTTTAAAACACTGGCAGTTTTCTTGACTGAAATCAAAGGCAGTTGGGGTGAAGCCATGTGTTTTCACTTGGTAGCAGCCATATAGGATTTGAGAACCTCAGTTCCGGAAGAGGGAGAACGGTCTTCTAACTACGGAGGCTACTGAGCACTAAGTCAGATCAAGGGCTCCACTCACCACAGCAACTGGCGTCTGCCAGATTGGGCTCCTTTCTGAGTACCAGAGAACAGAGAAACTATTTTAATGGGCTTCCTGATTGAGAAAGCCATTGCCGTAGTTTTGGTGCACAATGGCATCGAGTTACAAATCGTGGACTGCTAGATACTCTCGTTCTTACGTGCCCTGAAGGTGTTAGAGAAGCTTGCAGGAGAGCATATTTGGCTTCAGTTTCCATAAGTTAAACAATGCAGAAAGAGATCAGATCTGATGGAGGAGTAGATTTTCAGAAGCAGCATTTTACGGAAGGTGGAGGGAGACTTTATTCAAAACGAAAAATGTTCTCTCTTGCCTGTCTCATTCGCTCTCGCTCTTGCTCTCTTTTACGTGAAGGTAATGAATCTTTGCCCTTACTGTGTTTAAAGTCACCGTGACCTCATGCTGATATTCCCAAAGCAGAGTTGGCATTTAATACTTGTAACTGGCCTGAACTCTTTCTCAACTAACAGACTCCAAACAAAATGTAAAATGTTGCTTTCTGATAGCTTTGTTAAAATGGTGATATGTCCTGGTTTTCTTGCATAGCTTTTCCATGACAATAAATGTAGAAATGAATTATCCCTTGATAAAAAAAAAAAAAAAGCTATTCATGAGAGATGTCTTAGATAAAACTGTTTAATGAAGTTCTGGACCTATAAGAGAATCTAGAAAAGATATGGACCTTTATGAACAAATTGAATTTTTTTCCTTGGAAGAAATGTTCCATATTTCTGTGCTCAATTAAAGACAAACAAAAATGGTTCTACCCAAAGTAAGTGGTATAATTGATTGATGATAGCAGTACTTATGGTTAAACTCTTCAGACTTCTCAAAGGAAGGAAAAGAGAATGAGTCCTCAGTGAAAACCTTCAACTTTGGCAAAATTTAGACCCTTTTTATGATACTGGACCATCTTAATATTTATTTTGTCTCAGGAATTAAATCCACCTTTTCCCATAAAATTGAAGATCCTTTTTTTTTTTCCATGAGAAGATCAGCCTAGGCATAAGCAAAATTGCCTTGTATATTTTAAATACCTCTTGCCAGCTCTCGGGTATGAAGGATTTTGTGGATAGGAGCTTGAGAATTTTAGCACTTACTGAAGAAGAAGTGAATCTAATCACTGCTTAGATCATTTTTCTCACCCGTAGCAAGTGGGTGAAAGCTGGTTTCTGGCAGACAAAATAGACTTTGTCAGGAGGCCACACATGACTAAGCGCTTAGTGTTAGTGTCCTATGAAACAGTATAATTTTGCTTTAGAAAGAAGGCAGATCCTCCATTTACATTGAGCAGTGTTCCTGAAGGATTTGCAAACACCGTTGGTATCAGCTAGTTCTGGATGAGGCAGTGGGGATGATGGCAAGAAAATAATTTCCACATTGTGCAAGTTTATTTATGTTTTACAAGTGCTTTTTTAAAAATATTTATTTATTTATTTCAGAGAGAGAGAGAGCAAGGGGAGGGCCAGAGAATCTTAAGCAGACTCTGCACTGAGCGTGGAGCCCTACACGGGGCTCCATCTTACCACCCTGAGATCATGACCTGAGCCGAAATCGAGAGTGGGACCCTAACCAACTGTGCGACCCAACAGCCCCTATAAATGCTTTTTGTATACAGGAAATAGATTCCTTAATCAGTCTTAGTCTTCAACCTAACAAATTTTGGGAGGACACAAACATTCAGTCCATAATACTGATCATAACACATTTTTCACATACGTAGCATTTTGTTAGTATCATTCAGAAAACACACACCCACACATATACACACACATCCCCCCCCCCCCCCCCCCCTAAAATTAAACTTTAAATATCTTCATTTTACGGAGTAGGAAATTTGAGACCCAGAGGGGAAGATGATTTGCTCAGAGTCTTAAGCAAATTATTTACAGCTGGGACCAGCGCTCAGCGTGCTTGCCATTTTTAGCAGACGACATACTGAGTGCTAGGTGGTTTGTTTTTGACACGTCTTAAAAGATTCATAATTTAACTTTTTTTCTAAATGACATTTTGTTGTCTGCCTTTCTGCCTTTATTTTCTCAAAATGAGAGACTAAATTTTAATTCAGGAGGCTATGCTGATGATAGATTGGTTTGTTTTAAGGTAAGAAAAATTTAAGTGTGTAAGAGGAAAGTTTTGGATGAGCTGATCACATTCGAGTTTGCAAGAATTGTTTTTTAATGAAATTCTGGATTGAATTCAGCTTGTATAGAGGTGATTTCGACCCCTGTGTATCCTGGCGGTTGTGTGTACAAAACAAATATGACTTAGATGATTTTCAGTGGCTAAGAAACATCTTCCATGTTCCTTGACAGCCTTCCTAGAGCGAAAGTAAAAAAGAATTGGAAGAACTTTGTGGGGGAGATCATCTCTATTAGAGTATGTTGATTACAACATAATCTTGCAAATGATTTCTTGCCCTTAATCCCCCGAAGAAATTTTTTATGTAAAATTTAAGTGCTCAAGAGTCATTTTTTTAGGTTTCTATAGTGGTGATATATAGGATCACATTGTTTTCTTTATATAGATAGATAGATGGATAATAGATAGAATCTAACATTAGCTTGTAAACAGGATTTTGTTTTATAAGGGAAAAAAAAATACTTGGGGAGCCTGGGTGGCTCAGTCGGTTAAGCGTCTGCCTTTGGTTCAGTTCATCATCTCAGGGCCCTGGGATCGAGCCCCATGTTGGGCTCTTGGCTCAACGGGGAGCCTGCTTCTTCCTTTGCCCCTACTCGTGCTCTCTCTCTTGCTATCTCTCTCTCTCAAATAAATAAATTAAATATTAAAAAAAAAAAGTACTTGTCAGCTTTAAGGCTCAACAAAATACTTGCTTTGGAGAAAGAATTAAAACCTGATTTTTAGGTCATTTATTACTTTACTTCATGTACTTATTTCTGAGGCCAAAGCCCATCACCTCCCCTTGCCTGCCTCGCTGTGGAGTTGCTCTTTTATGTGCCTTCCTGCGCCTGAAGATGTTAGAGAAACACACCTTTGGAATTTTCATGAAAGTTCATGAATACACACTATCATTTATTAGGAAAAGTCATTAGCTGCCAGTAAATGAAAGCACATTGTATCAGAAATGAGTGTGTAGTGTAAGCTCACAACTGGGCTGTGAGGTCAGTGTCATGAGTGGTGGGTGTGGATGTGGGCTCGGAGTTTCCTGGCAGGTGAGGCCAAGAGAACCATTAGAGAATACACCGCCATTGGTCCCTCCTGTAATCTTTCATGGCCTCCCTCTGGCTTCCCACTTCCCATCCCAGGTTGCTTTGATCAACAAACAGTGCTAGAGTGACCCTTTATCTCCTCTCTTCATCAAAAAGCAGGACTTTAATTCTTCTGGAATATTTGTTTATAGCCCAGTGGGATTGATGAACTAGACAGAAGTTTGGTTTTATAAGATAGGGGGAATAAGTTTGGGACAGCTGTGGGAGATTTCAAATGCTATGTTAGGACCTTCAAAGTATTAAAAGTATTGGTACTTTATAAAAGAAAAAAATTCTTCTGCAGAAAGTTAAAAAAAGGGGTGGGGGGAGGCATTTGACAGTGTTACCTTCCCTCCTAAGGAATTGACGTTTAGCTTATTAGCTGAGATAAGGCGTAGATCAAGTTTTTTGCCTTTCACGTAATTAATAGGCAGTAAATGAGTTTTAACTGCAGAATTTGGGTTCTGTCTTCATCCTGATGACTGAAATGGATTTTCCCTTGTTTCCTTGGAACAAAGAAAGAGGTAGTGGGAAGATGAAGTATTTCTTCTATGGTCGCTCTCGTATGAGCTCAAATTTGGAGGAAGCAGATTTGGTGACTAGTCTGAAGTAGACTAATTTACTATTAGCAGCATGGTGACAGAATGGTGACAACATATAAATGCACCAGCTTCTTTTCCACATACACCCAGTCAGCAGGAGCAAGCTTGAAACACACATACCAAAAATCTTCTTGATGACATTTAAAAATATTTTTAAATAACTCTTTTAATTACAGCGCTTCTCAGGCCTGATGGTAGAGCTTGTGTGTTTCGAGCCCATGTTCTACTATTCTCTTGGAATTTACAAGCATAGAACTACCTAAGAATTGCAAAATTAAATGATGGGGAAAGTAATTAACATTTATTGCAGGCCCATGACATGTCAAACATTGTCCTGATGCCTCACATTAAATTCTCTTAAGGTTGACATTTTTTACCGGACAGGGAATGAAAGGACAATGACAAGGGCACCGGGGAAATGTGATTCATAGCAACATCTTATGAGTCAACCATGACGCAACATGCAGACACTCCATGAAATAATTCTTGTCCAGAATTTTCCCGATTACACACAGTGAAGTTCTCTCTCTATTGTTGCTGACTGTTAGTTATTTTCTGTGCCAATCTGAAGCCATAAGTCTATAGTTTTGGCCCTTGTGACATCAGATTCTCTTGTAATTTTAAAGGACAGCTCTGGAGTTTGCTTTCCTTTGACATGTTTTAACTAAGAGATCAACTTAAGTGTTTGGTTATTGTATCAACACATGGAGTTTAGTTCACTCCTTCGGCATGGGTCTGAGTTTTTAATGGCTAGTGAGCGTCCCAGATGTGCAGTGCAGAAATGCAAAGGTAGTCTTAGCCTTCACTGTAGCTCAGATTTAGGTTTAAGTGACTTCCAAGGTGGATTATTTGTTGCTGGGTTTTTTTACACCAACTAATTTCCTTCAAAATTAGAAGTAATACATACGAGAGAAATGATTAAAATATATGCCCATCGCTCTCCTATTTCTTAAGGATACCAATACAAAGCCCCAGTGATAAATGGGGCAAGGAAAAGGTTAAGGGCAGAGAGTACCTGAAGTTGTGAATTTCATCATTACCTTGACGACATCCTGAGTTCTGAGTCACCCCACATCTGCACCAACCTTGTGACCCAGGCTGGGTAACATTCCTGAGATGAGCTCTGTCCAGTTATCAGCTTGTTCATGACCGTTCCCTTTGACCTCCTGGATGGTGCCTTTTTGCTTTACTTAATTTTGTTGGATTTGGCCTTTTGCTTATAGTTCTGCCCCATGAACTCAGCTAGTTGGAATTTCCATTTGGTAAAAGGAGGATGCTAATGGTATATTTACTACCTTATGGTACTGTTGAGAAGATTAAATAAAACAATTTAGTAATGTGTTTAGGATTACGATAGTGCTTGACACTCAGGAAACCATTAATAGGTGTTAAGTTTTAATTTTAATTTACCCCTGCATATATGCAGGATTTTCACTCATATTATCTTGGGAAAAACCAGACTACCCTGCTTTTCCAGGGTTCTAATGGATTCTCTAAGCCTTCCTCTGATACCCCACTGTAACTTACACAAGAAAATTAGCAAAAAGCAGGGGTGTTTATTAACTTTGTGTTTGAAAAACAAATAGGGATAGAGACTTTCTTACTTACAACTTGATGATGTACATTCATTTCCTACCCAGAAATGAATCGCAGCTGGGCTTAAAGAATAGAAAGTGGCCCTAACTGTGTTTCAGAAAACCAATTTTAGTAACACAGATTTTAGGTTTGTAAACCAACATGACTTTAAGCCTCTGGGGATAGCTATATAGAATTTCATGCTGTGTGTGTCAGAAAGAGGCTGCATTTACACTTTGTCCTCTATTCTGTAATTTCTAAGTTGGTGTATGGGTTTCTATTATAGAATTGGAGAATATATAGAAAAAAGCAGAGCTGTCAGGTTTCCTGTTTCTTAGCTCTAACCTAATGTACCAAAATATATCTCAACATATCAGAGCTGAAATTACTTTGACATTCCTGCACACTGGCTAATTAAGAACTCAGCTATAAACTCTATTTAAAACACTGGTCCAGTTTATTTCTTTATATTTTCATTTATTGCTTTGTGATTGCTTATGAGATTAAAATATATTTAATTATATTTTACCATATGTATTTGCCCTACTTCTGAGGGAAAAATAACCAAAAATTAAGTCAAATAGAACCCATTGGGTGTCTGAAGTGGGTTATGACCAAAACCATTACTTTTTTAAAAAGAGATATGTAAGAGAAATTCTTTCAGAACATAATAAAGGCCTTCCTTCAGACTAGGAACATTATTTTGGTCATCTTTCAACTCACTGCTTTTTTCCTCCTCCAACATTAAAGGCATTCCAGACAGGAAATTCACATATGGGGTGGAAATTAGCAGATAGAGACACATTTTCACTGAAGAATAGCACTCTCCTATCTAACACCCAGCTTTTAGAGATAAATGTAGATATTTCACTCTCGTGAGTCATGGTTCGAGAAGTATAAGGAATAAAATTTTCTGTTCCAAATGGATGACATTAAAAAAAAAGGGGGGACTGATCAACAAGAACTTTCTAACTAAACCCAGAGTCGTCCTTCACCTGGGACAGAACCAGGTCGTCTGTCATCTGTACTTTATAAACCTCCACTGGGGCCCAGGGCAAGGCTCTCTCTACTAGACTTGTCTTAATTGTGGGGACTAAAGAGTACTGACATTGGATCTCTTCCATGTTCATCAAGGAGAAGCAGCTGATCTTCCTCTAAAGAGCAACAGTTTCAGTCGGTTCCCACTGATAACGTGATGGCATCAAAATGAACTTGAAAATAAAAATACCATGCCTGTGTAGTTCTGGCAGTGGTTCTAGACTGAATTTATTATTTATAATTTTATAATTTATTATGTATTTGGATTCATTTTTGTGCCAGAGGAGAAAAGTTAAGGATTCAAATACAATTGTAGTTTCTGATGTCAGAATCAAAGGCCTCCGAGAAGTTGGGGACTTCACCTGGAGTAAAAAATTCTGTTAATGAGCACTGAATTAGTTTGAATTCTAGTCAGGCAATTGACCATGAGGGACATTTTTACGTTGCTATGGAGTATTTCTTTGAAGCCAAAATCATCTCAAAAGGCAATGAATACAAGTCTGACACAACTAACAAGCTAGATATAACTAGAGACACTCTAGGCTTTTCATTTCTTGGGTGATAGTTTTCTTTTAACTGGTCCTGCTTATACTAAGGAGATAGGCCAACCACTACTTGCCTTCGGTCTTTGAAGATACACGTGCTTATATGAGCGTGTATATGAACAATGGAGTTTCAAAGGAGTTTGTAGTTTGAGATTATTTTCTAGAAATTTGTGATTTGTGCTTCATCAACAGCTGTGCCATTTCTCTGGAAAGTATTTTAAGATTGTGAAGCCTTTTATAAATGGCTGCCTCTGCCATTTTGTACGTAAGTGCTCAGTACTTAGTATCTGAGCTGCTCATCAGAAAGCACTTAAGAAAAAATAATGCTCCACTTCTCTTTACCATTGACAAGCTTACTATTTAATCACGGAGTCTTTGATCTCAGTTTATTTATTCCCCTTGCTGCAACTAGACACTGTGTAATGGAGCTCTTTACTTTTTATGATGCGCTTTTTAAGAATTTTTGATTGTGGCGAAATACAGGTAACACGAACTTCACCCTGGTCACCATCTTGAAGTGTACCCTGAAGTGGCATGCTGAGCTCTTTACTTCGTAAACGGTAGCCTTCTTCTAGTTTTCATACTTAGAAGCATCGGGGTCCGTTCTGGCTGCTAAAACAAACTACCGTAGACTTGCGTGGCTTATAAATAGAAGTTTATTTCTCACGGTTCTGCAGGCTGGGAAGTCCCAGGTGAAGGTGCAGGCAGATGAGGTGTCTGGGGACGGGTGCTGGGCGGTCTTCTGGCTGCCCCTCACCTGGGGACCAGGGCCGGAGCACCGCGGGGCCCCGTCTACGGTACCGCCCACGAGGGCGCCACCTTTCTGGCCTCATCACCTCGCAGAGGCCCCACCACCTAATGCCATCACCTTGGGGGGGATAGGATTTCAGCCTATGAATGGGGCGGGGAGAGGGGGGCACAGATGTTCCCTCCCGGAGCCACGAGTAACTCCTTTTTGTGTTGTGTCCCGTTGTGCTCTGTTACAGAGCTCCAAGATGGGAGGCAAGCTGAGCAAGAAGAAGAAGGGGTACAACGTGAATGATGAGAAGGCCAAGGACAAAGACAAGAAGGCCGAAGGAACCGGGACCGAAGAGGAGGGAACCCCGAAGGAGAACGAGACCCAGGCGGCTGCCGAGACCACAGAGGTGAAGGAGGGCAAGGAGGAGAAGCCCGACAAGGATGGCCCGGACGCGGCGGCCGGCAAGCCCGAAGACAAGGAAGGCGACAAAGACACGGCAGCGGCGGCCAAGGAAGACGCCCCGAAGGCGGAGCCCGAGCAGACGGAGGGGGAGGCCGAGGGCAAGGCCGAGCCCCCGAAAGCCGAGCCCGAGCCGGCGGCCGGCGACGCCCCCCAGGCTGCGGAGCCCGAGGCGCCCGCGGAGGCCAAGGCAGATGACAAGGGCCAGGAGGCCGGGGAACCCACAAAGACTGAGGCTCCCGCAGCTCCTGCCGCGCAGGAGACGAAAAGTGACGGGGCCCCGGCTTCAGACTCAAAACCCAGCAGCACCGAGGCTGCCCCGTCGTCCAAGGAGAGCCCGGCAGCCACGGAAGCCCCCAGTTCGACGGCCAAGGCCCAGGCCCCCGCAGCCCCCGCAGACGACGCTGCCGAGGCGCCCGCCGCCTGCGCCGAGCAAACCGTAGCGGTCAAAGAGTAACACGGACAGCCTCTGGAGCCCGAGTCCCGCCGACACCGCCTGTCTCTCTCTCTGTGTCTCTCTCTCTGTCTCTCTCTCTCTCCTCTACTAACGCGTTTCAAATTGGAAGTAATGATATGTATTGCCCAAGGAAATTAAAAAATAAATAAATAAAAAGGATGTTGTCCCATTGAGGGAGGGAGGGGGTGGGGAGAATCCAAATAGTATTTTTGTGGGGAAATATCTAATATACCTTCAGTCAACTTTACCAGTCAGTCCTGGATTTTAAAGATCAGTGTCTGAAAGTACAGTTCACCTTCTGTACCTGACTGCCGTCACGTGCGCTCCGCCGCGAAGATCCGAATGATTGTCTTCCGCAAGGGGGTTGGGAGTGATGCGCTTGATTCTGCCCGCACGGCCTGTGCCAAGGCAATCAGATCTTTATGAAAGCAGTATTTTCTGTGTTTTCTTTTTAATTTACTGCTTTTCTTATTTTGATATTTTTTTTAATGTTGTGGATGAATGCCAACTTTCAGACAGCCCACTTAGCCAGTCCACGTGTATCTCGATGCCAATACTCCATTCTTCCTCCCCAGGTATTTTTGGGAGTAACAAACATTCTCTCATCCTACTTAGCCTCCCTAGATTTCTCATGACGAGTTAATGCATGTCCGTGGTTGGGTGCACCTGTAGTTCTGTTTATTGGTCAGTGGAAATGAAAAAAAAAAAAAAAAAAAGTCTGCGTTCATTGCAGTTCCGGTTTCTCTTCCATTCTGTGTCACAGACACCAACACACCACTCATTGGGAAATGGAAAAAAATAAAAATAAATAAAAAAAAAACAAAAAAATGTACAATGGATGCATTGAAATTATATGTAATTGTATAAATGGTGCAACAGTAATAAAGTTAAACAATTAAAAAGAAATAATGAAGACTGTTGGTTTTCTTTTACCACCCCTTCCTCCTTGGTAATTACCTCAGTAGAGAATAGACTGCTCTCTTGGACATGTTCCTGGTGATAGAAGTGTAAAGCAATGTGCTCACATTTTTGCGAACATTTTCTGTTTAAAAAATTAGCTGGTGGATCAGTGTCAATCCATTATCTTGGAGAGGCTAAACTGAAAACTGACTTTGGCTATGGATATGCACCCTCTAAAAATGGGTGTTATTAATTTACTTAGAACAAATATTTTGAATAAAACGAGGCAGTAAGTGGAGTTGATCTTGAAGGCTGGGAAAGAGAAGAAGATCTTGTAGAAATATCCTAGGTATGTACGTTGTGAGACCACTGATGATCGTGTGATCCCTTTATTTGTCAAACTCATGCAAAGCCTGGAAAGGGGACCCAAGGGCCATGAGGAGGCAGTGAGAAAGGCACTGTGAGAACAAGCATGGAACCGGACTTCGTGGTGGCCGGATTCCTGTCCTGGTTTTGCCACTAATAGACTTGTATGGCTTTTAAGTCACTTAACCTCCAGGCCTCCATGCTTTACCTACAAGAGGGTGAAGCCTTTATGATCTCTAAGGAAAGACTCCTTTCACTTTGGAGTATGTAGTAGTTTGTGTGTATGCCTGGTGATAATTTTATAGGATGGAGAGATGCGCACCCACAGATGTGACTTTACCTCCATTCTTTGAGGTTGCTCGGATTCCATATATTCTGTAGATGGGGAAGAGCTTGGAGAACCCGGATAAGCAGTGACTTTTACTGAGAGTGCACATGGACCTGGAACATGAGAAAAGAAGAAATTGTCTCTTGGATCTCTTGGTAGTCATTTGGGTCTTTTCCAGTTGGATTCTAGAAACTAAATCTCAAATGTAAAGTCCTTTAAAATGAACTCCGCTCTAGCCACAAAAAGTTTTCTCATGATTGAATCAGATAAATGACGGATTTTGCGGGGAGTGGGATTGGGTGGTAATTGATCAGGAATAAATACAGCTTCACAGTCTAACATAGAAAATTTTCTGTAGAACTTGTGAAGGGTCAGTACACTGGAATTAATTCCCAAAGAGAGATTAGGGATGCCGTGGATGCAAATGAACCTGGTCCTGTTGCTATGGGTTGAAGAACTCGTCTCCAGTTAACCTCTGAGTGGTCTGTAGTGTATACCACATCTAAGATGTTGCCAGTGGGTAATGCTGGAGAAGTAATTGTCAGACTGAATACGGGGCAGATACACCTGTCGGTTCAATTCATGTCTGTCATCACCTTTTGGCACTTTTGGTTCTTGTTTCTATAGTGAAATGAATTTGAATACTTAATGCTTGAAAGCACAGCATACAAGAACTATGTAAACACCTTAACCACCAAGCACCTGTTTTAGGTAAGGAAAATGGCAGAGGAATGTCCAGGTTGTTCAGGATGTGTCCTAGCAGATATAAAACAGCCTGGGGGCAGGTTGCTGCTGCGGGGAGGGAGAGAACAGATTCAGTGAACCGGGGAGGACATTTACATGGTTACTGATACTAAATGCCGTACATTTCTTACAGGTAAATGTGATTGGTGGGAGTAATATGTTATACATTCACTGTCTTTTCAATCCCTTCTTTTAGTTAAAAAATTCACTAGGGGGGCACCTGGGTGGCTCAGATGGTTAAGCGTCTGCCCTCAGCTCGGGTCACGATCCCGGGGTCCTGGGATCGAGCCCCATATCGGGCTCCTGGCTCAGCCGGGAGTCTGCTTCTCCCTCTCCCTCTGCCTCTCCCCCTGCTCATGCTCTCTCTCTCTCTGTATCTCTGTGTCTCAAATAATAAATAAAAAATCTTTAAAAAAAAAAATTCACTAGGTTTTTTGGTGATTAGAACAATCAAATCAGGGGTGCCTGGCTGACTCAGTCGAAAGAACATATGACTCCTGATCTCAGGGTTGTGAGTTCAAGTCCCACATTGGGTGTAGAGATTACTTAAAAATAAAATCTTTAAAAAAAAAACCCAATCAAATCAGCCTCCTGGATTAGTATTTATTACTATAAATCACTGTTTAGGGATAAGTGAAACTAAAGAGACATTGTTTTCTCCATTGACTTACCCTTAGACCTGTTGGGTAGCATATAGGAGAATTAAAATCTGAGCCAAGTATTCATTTTTTGTCCTCTTTTCTAACTCTTTGAATTGTGTTCAAGCAATTAAAGACAGTCATAAATGTGGTCACCAAAATATTTAAATCAGACTTTTAACCTAACTATGGTTCATGACATTCAATTCTACCATACTCAAGAAAACTTAAGATGTAGTCTGAAATCATATATTCAGCAGAAAATGTTGTATGTGTGGGAGTAATTGGCTCAGCCAGGAAGGGAACAATTGGGCAATCCATGTTAATTTTGGATTAACCTAGATTGTACCCACATCGTGAACAATCTAAACTGAAGAGAATGCAATACTCAGGCTGTGCTTGACAGGCAAGTCAGCATTGTTCGGAACTCACCACCTATTTGGCCCATTAACTCACATGAGTACAACCTCTATGAAGAACGAAGGGTTCCGGGGTCTAATACTTGTTGGGGACCTAATGGGCATACACTAAGGAGGAAGCACAAGAATGGAACTTGTCCAAGGTTACCAGCTTTGTCCCTCCATCTTGAAGGTCCTGTCTAGGGGCTGACACTGCCTCTGCATGATGGAAATGGACCCAAATCCAAAGAGCAGGGGTGCACCAGGCATCCCAGGGTGGCCCTACCTGGCCTCAACCCTAGGAGAAGATCATCTTCAGCCTGGCCCTGTCCATTGAAGCAGAGGTCACACATGGCCATGATCCGGGAACACGATTCACTATTCTTGGAGAGTTTTCCAGTGGGGTCAAGACCCAAGGTCTAGCATACAGTAGGGAATTGGTGGCCAATTCTGGTGCTGACAAGATCTAGACATTCTTCGGCTGCCCGAGTTGGGTAAATTGGTAAGGGCCAGCAGCTACACAAAGTTTGTTTTCATAAGGCATCCTGAATCCTTAATTTTCACTCAATGAAACATCATGGTGTATTGAAACACACTATCTTTGTCGAAACATACATACAACATATCCCTTGATGTCCACTGTCAAGAGCTGGCTTTGGGACACCCATCTTAGGTTGCTTCTTTACAGATAGAAGGCTGTGACACACGACTGATTTCAGTCAAGTTTCATTTATGGGGAAAAACCTGCTATTTATAAAATTTGCTATTTTGGTGATCAACTTCTTGTCTCAAAATCAATGAGATTAATCTTCATTCTTTTGATTGTTACTTTTAACTAATTTCTTCAATACTGAAAATTGGATGCTCAGAAGGTAATGTTAAGAATATGCCAAATAACACCATCACTAATAGTTGTGAGAGTAATCAGATGAGCTTTTATATGCATCCTTATAAAAGGAGGCAAGATTTGCCTCATTTTTAGCTGGCACTGCTTTTGGTCTGCCAAGTAGTTAATATTTTAAACATTTAGTTCAGGGACTGCAATTTTTTAATTTCATTTTTTAAATTTAATTTTTAATTTATTTTTATTATTTCATTTTACTGTTATTTTTTTTTTACCCTCTCTGCTACTGGAAAAGTGAAAAGGACAATGTAGGGAGTTTTTCATGGAGATATATGTCTTTGGTTTAAAAAAAAAGCTATACCTTTTCCTGAGCCTGTAAGTTTCATGCCCCCCGCCCTTTTTAAAAGATTTTATTTATCTGACAGAGAGAGAGAATGCAAGAGAGCACAAGCAGGGAGAGCTGCTGAGGGAGAGGGAGAAGCAGGCTCCCCACTGAGCAGGGAGCCCGATGCGGGACTCTATCCCAGCACCCTGGGATCATGACCTGAGCCGAAAGCAGTCGCTTAACTGACTGAGCCACCCAGGCGCCCCTGTTTCATGCCTTTTTAATCAAAAAGATTTTATTAATGTATGAAATCTCGAAGTCCCAGAAACCACTGTTTTGGAACATTTCTCTGACTCTTTCTCAGTCTTCATTTTATTAAGAGCAATTTTCTTTCTGAAATTGTATTCTTCTATCTACATAGAGACTTAAGTAAAGAGAGGGAATATCTTTTTGGAAAAGAACTGTGATCGTTAGAAAGAATACTCTTAGTATAACTGTATACACCAAAATGAAAAATCAAATAACAGTATCATATATCTCTATCTCATGTACACTTGACCTTTGTATTTTTTAAGGTCCAAATATAACATGTGTTCCTCATTTTCTTTCCTTTGAGGATAGTTTTATGTTTCTCCTGAGTTTCTCTCTGAGTCCAGAAAGTTCACTTTTAATATCACTCATTTATAAATTAATTGGCCTCATATAATGTATCCATTGCTTTTGTTTTAGCTCTCTCAGGCCCGTGTGTTAAATTGTTAAGTGACAAAATGATGAAGCAATATGCACTGATTTAGAATCATTTAGAGAGTGTTCATATTTGTTTTCTTCACATATGTTTTTGCTTAGATAGCCCAGGATTTAAGAGAGTAGGAGTAAAGGGGGCCTCAAGAAAAATGCTGTTTTGGGGACTTCTCATCTTAAATATGGTTTTACATCTATTTCTTAATTCTGAGGCAGAGTATCAGATAATGAAAGCAAAGCCTGGTAGGCTACAGGCTTCCCTGAAGCCATGGGTGTAAAAACATAAACTAAAACTTAAAAAGAAATCTATTTCTTAAAACCTCATAAATATTCTGATAAATTAAAAAAAAATATGTTGAAGACTGAGTTCCAATCACTAGTAAGAAAGGCTTATTACTGGCAACCTCACTCTCTTTTGGCTTTTTAAGCTACGAATGTCTTGAAGTAGAAAATATCTTGGAAGAGGCACCAAAGACTTGCCTCATAATAGAATAAATTAATCCTTAATGTCGCTTGGATTGTACTTAAGGGCCACACAACCAGAAAGCCAGGCCCATTGTGTTGTTACTTAAAGGAAAAAGTCACCTTTTTTAAATTTTATTTTTACCTTGAGGAAGATACATTTGCTTGTAATAAAATTTTGTTAACAAAAAGAATGGGGAAGAGAAATGAAAAAAAAACAAAAAAACAAAAAAACCCCAAACCTTCCAGTTCCTAAAAAAGCACAATCATTAATGCAAAGGAAAGACCACATTTCAGTACTTTCCTGATAGAAACAGCCCTGTTTTGAGATTCGCTATGAAAAGAAGGGGATGATGTGTCTGATTACAACGCTCTTTTAGGCAGGTTTGGGGCATTTGATCTGACAGGTGAACCCTGTTAAGAGAACTGACGGAAGGTCCTGGAGCAGCGGTGACCAGTTTTCATCCTCCTGTCTCAGCTCAGACATCTAAGAATAGAGCTGCCTCTCAGCCGGAACCACGCACTGCAGCGCACCGAAGTCTGACTAGTATGCAAATCCCCGGAGGGTTCTTTTTTCTTTCTTTCTTTCTCTTTTCTTTCTCTTTCTTTCTTTCTTTCTTCTTTTTCTTTCTTTCTTCTTTCTTTCTCTTTCTTTCTTTCTTCTTTCTTTCTTTCTTTCTCTTTCTTTCTTCTTTCTTTCTTTCTTTCTCTCTCTTTCTTCTTTCTCTCTCTCTCTTTCTTTCTTTCTTTCCTTTTCTTTCTTTCTTTCTTTCTTCCTTTCTTTCTTTCTTTTTTTTTTTAGCCCAGTATAATGGAGACTGTATTTTGCTTGCTCCCTATGCAGTTGCTGTCTCTTGCAGCAGTTGAAATTGCCTTGACATTCAGAGCAAATTCTACCTTTTAAAATAAAACACACGTAAAAGGAACAAAACCTAAAATAACACAATTCAGAGACAAGCTAATTAGAATACATCAGAAAAGAGCTGCTTACATTTCTGATGCTAGTCAGAACCTCATTATAACTTTTTGTCTTTTGTTTCCTCCCCTCCTTACTCTGTTTCCTCTGCATTTGTCTTTCCCGTCAAGTTTTCTCCTTTTTTTTTTTTTGTCAGCTAATTAAATTCTAAAGTGGTAATGTCACCCGCTTCCCTCCCCCACTCCTTCCCTCCTTACTTCCTTCCCTTGACACATGGGCTCAGGCTGGGCCAGAACGATAAAAATGACATACATCTTAAATGTGTAGTTTTGTTGTTGTTGAAGTATAGTTGACACACAATGTTACATTAGTTTCCGGTGTCCCACAAAGTGATTTGACAAGTTTGTATGCTGCGCTCTGCTCACGGAGAGTGTAGCCACCATCTGTCACCATACAAGGATATTACAATACCGCTGACGATATTCCCTTTGCTGTACCTTTTATGCCTGTGACGTTTTCATTCCCAAACTGGACGCCTGTGTCTCTTCCTCATTTCTTCACCCATTTTACCCCCCTCCACCTTCCTTTAAATGTGTAGTTCTTAAATACACTTTAAGTGTACTGTTCCTTTTGACTTTGCATGACCCTTATATTCATTGGTTCAGAAGTTTACTTGGAACGTACCTGTCCTTTACGCATCTCTCTCCCCCTGCCCCCACTCCCCGATTTATCTGTAACAGGGAGATTGGGAGGATACATTCAGGATACAAGGTAATTTGAAATACTTTTTGACGTAGGATGCTTATTAAAAGAGCATCTTGAATGTTACACCGCAAGAAGCTCTGTTCCAGAAGGTGGGGCAGTGGTTCCTAGATGCCATACAACCTGGTTACATAAACTCTTCTTGGATGTTGAGATAAAAACTTTCCAGGCCCCCAGCCATGACTGTGATTCGGTAGTTCTTACAGAAGGTGGAGGGATAGGAGGAGTTTTGTAAAGTCCTTTTTTGGGGATTCACTTTGATAGTGTAACTTCCACAAGATTGCAAAGACACCAGGTTAAAATCTGGATTTTGTGGCTTATACTCTCATTTTAAGTAAATTCCTTAACATCCTGAGGCTCCCTGACCTCCTTAGAAAAAAAAGGGAATAATAACAACAATAGAGTTGCTGTGATGTGAATATTTTCAGTACAACCTAGGAGTAACCAGCTCATGAGATATACTCCATAAACCATAACAGAGGTTTCAGTTCCTTAAAAAGGCTAGGATCATAAGCTCTGGCCTGATTGTCTATTTAAATTACACAGGAAAATGTAATGGGAAGACATTTCTTAATGTTTCCTTAGAAATACAAAGGCAATACCCATGGAACTGAGACCCAGGTTATCCTAGAGAAGACAGCCTTGTTTGTAGGAAAAGAATAAAACACATATACGATGTATGGAAACCATTTGGGAGGGGCAGCAGAATTCAAGATGGTTTTCCTGAGAGTATTCAAATTACATTACAGAGATAGCTAAGGTGTGAATCAAGGAGAGAGAACAAATTGCCTCGGTGTATGGCAGATGAAGTCATTGGAGTCCCAACTCTATATGCAGGCGGCTCTGTGACCTGGGGACAGATTTAACTTTTTGGAACCTCAGAAAATGCTCATCTGAGAAGTAGAGAATGTTCCTGTCTCAGGGGCTAGTGGTGAGAAATGAAGGTCATGTTTAGCACAGTGCCTAGTACCTAAATGCTCATTAAATGGATGCACTACTGTGATGTGCATTTCCTTCCGGAATGAGTGACAGTGAAGATTGGGGCAATTTCATCCTTCCCCTCACCCTGATTTTTATGATCAATTTCTCTTTTAAAGCAAAATCATATTTTTATGGGTTAAGTCTGGCGTGGTCTTTATTCATTCTGTGTATATCACATGTCACGTGCCCAGTGGCTTCCGTTAAGGCAGGGATGTAGAAGGGGTGCTCCAAGTAGAGCGTTGAGGTAAAAAGGAGTTTGCTGGCTATGACGCTGTGGTTCCAGGGCATGTAGTGGCAGAGGTTGGGGGGAGTGGGGGGGGAAGCAAACTAAGTCTGCGGCAAGGAAGCAAAATGCATTATGGGGGCGAGGGAGTCGCAGCAAGAGGGAACCCATGATAGCTGACCATTGGGTTTTGGCTGATGACTAGAGAGGAGAGATGGAGATCAGGGTCCATCACTCCCTTTGAGGACGGTGAGTTCTGGCCCTAATGGCCATTGGTTTTATTTTGTAAGACGTGGCGTGAGGTCTTTCCAAGCAATGGGTAGAGAGGTGACTAATTCTGTTCCTGAATCGCTGTGGGTGGTGACTTCTTGGAATTAGATGCTACCCGAATGAGTAGAAAGGAAGAAACCCTTCATTTTCTCTAAGATATCCACTACTTTTCCTCAGTAGACCTTGCAGGCTGGACCTCAAATAAAGCCCAGGTGGGTGAACCTGCTTTGAATCTGGGCTACGCACACTGTTCTGATCACCTGAAATCTCTCTGAAGACTTCCAGTCAACTTTGCTTCTTGATTCTCCCTCTCTCCCAAACTGCATTTAGAAGATGCTGGCAGATCCCCTGGTTTGAAGCCTATCCCTGAGACTTTATGAGCTCAGGGACCTTGGACAAGTTACTTAACCTCTTAGTGCTTCATCCTCCTTATCTGTAAAATGGGAATAATAATATCACCTAACCAAGCTCAAATCACATAATGGATCTAAAGCACAGGACCTGGAACCTACTAAGGGACTGAAGAAAATATGCAGCGTTGTCTCATCCTATTTCGTGAAATGTTCCCTAAACTCCAGGTTTACTGGACTTCTTCAAATTCACCTGTTATCACTGCTCTGTCCTTGCATCTGCCTGGACTTCTCTTCCTTCACAGTCCCCACCTCTGTGTGTTTCTTGCCTTCACCACCCCCTACCACCCAGTGCCTATAGGTTTCTTCTCATTCTGACTCCAGAAGACTAGAGCATAACAACTTGGGAGGTCCCTTTGTTGCTGGCAGACAGCTCCCTCCCAGCCAACCTCAACTTACATTACATTGACTCACTGCCCTGTGATTCTTCCCCACTAGGCTGAGTGACCTGAGGGCGGGGACATTTCTTCTCATTTCCTTATCTCTAGTACTTTGAATGTTGCCTCACACTTAGTAAGTAGTTTAAAAATATTTGATGAGATGTAAATGATTTATGTAATATGACATCTATGTCCTCTCCCAGTCTTATTTGCCTTTTAAAATGAGATAAAATAATTTTAAGTAAAAATGATTCTCAATTGTTCAGTTTCAGATAAATAGTCAGGCAGAGGAGAAACAGTTATCTGGGGAAGAGTGGGGTGACTTTGGGTGGGCAGGGCAGTATTATTAATGAAGATCATCCTAGAACCACTGAAACTGTGTCATGCCTCGCCATTTTTGACTCTCTCGATTAATGTAGCCAATCCTGTGTTTGATAGCAACATAATCCATTATCTTATTAATGATTTTAAAATGTAAATCATATTTGGAAAAGAAGGAATGTGAGTGCTTGTCCTAATTCAAATATTATAAATGAAAAACATCTATGACTCACAGATTGAAGCGAAGCATTATTATTTTATGGAGATGTTGAATGAAATGGCATCCCTAAGCTTCATATGTCTGAATAGATTCCAATGGATCTCCAATAATCTTCACATGGGAATGGGCAGTCATTGAATAGATGTCCTTATAACGATCTTGCTGAAAATACTGTTACTCAATTTAAATTTGGATAAAACAAAAGCAATAAGCAAGGCCTTTATTTTGCTTAATATTCTTTGGACAAAGTAACATTTACTGTTGGGTTCTTCATGAGTTCTTAGAAACATCTGTTTCAGAGTCTGAGTTTCAGCCTTTTTCTGAAGGTCCCATAGGAAGTTCATTGGGCTGCTCTAGCCTGATTAGAAGAGCTGGTATTTTCTTACTTAATTCTCTAAGCCTCTCTAATGACCCACTAATAATTATTAAATAGCTTTATCTTTTTTAAAACAAGGAACTGGGAGTTTACATACCAAGTCTATAATCAATCTATTAAAGTTCTTAAATAACTAGAAAGTAAGTTTATTCTGGCAAAATCCCTATAGTAAAGTAACATAAATGTTATCTTCTCTCTATATGTTATGCATGGTGACTTGGTAAACTTCCAGTGGAAATACACATGATTCTCTTAGATTTTCTTTTTATGAATCATGGTATTTTTTTTTCCTAATGGGAAAATATGTGTTCATAATTTTCATCAATTATAGCATGCACTAGCACACCTACACATCTACCTATATCTTCATTATATTTTGGTAATTAGAAAAAAATCCTTACTATTCTTCATTTACACAAATCATGCAAAAAGATGTTTCATTCACCTCTGTTGCACTTTAAAAATATACTATTATTATACTCAAGCTTGTTCAATGATCAAATTTTTGATACAATGAAAACAATCTGTATAAGATTGTAAAGTACATGGATTATTCTAATTAACAAAACACTCATGTTGGTAGTTTCTTCATGTAACCTGGCATCTGGTTTTAAGGAGAAATTCTGGCTAGTCATGCTACTTAGCTTGATTGATATTGTCTTATAATCTTGGTCTTCAAGGAAATAACTGGATCTATCAGTGGTCTATAACTTTGATGAAATCTTGGTTACTTTTTTTGAAGGCCACCATTTTTTTGGCTACCCAACCATCTATATTCCATAGTTCAGATTCACTCATACGAGGTCCTTCTGATGCTCGAATCAAATTCTTCCAATTTTTTCTATCTCCCTAGTCTCTGAAGCAACAGCAAATTCATACTTAGGAGAGATTTCATACCATCTATAAGCCACCACAACTTTCAAAAGCAAGAAGAGACCAAAATACTGCTGATGATCCAGATGGTTCTGTTGAGTTGATCCTAAAAGTATTTTGAATTTTGGCTCCGTTTTTATATCTTAGACTATGGCTCTGCATTGTTCCTTGAGACAGTTTGGGTTTATGAAAGAGTTAGAAGAGAGTCTTGTGTGATCTCTGAGGACTTGGGAAGCCCAAGGCCCTTGGGTCAGCGTTGTATATGGGACAGATGCCTAAAAACTGATAGGGCCCAGAAATGAGCATGCCAACTGGGAACTAATAAATCAAATGAGGAAGAAGCTAATAACCCACCTGAGCACTCAGTCAGTAGACAAAGTCAAAAATCAAAGATCTTTGTGATTTATGTAGCAAAACACCCAGCCATATATGCTGAAGCTTTTAACTTCTCCCCAGACCTTCCAGGGCTTTTCCTGAACATGTGGGAACATGTGTACTCCCGCTGTGTGCACCATTCTTCATCCCACTTGTATTTCTGATAATAGGTTTGCTGAGTATAAGGGAATTTTCACCTTTTTGAAATGGTAGAGATGGAAGATAGAGATGGGAAGAAGTTTCTTAGCATATTTACCTTCACCAGTTAATAAGTATATTTAAAGATAACTCATAGCGGGGCGCCTGGGTGGCTCAGTCGTTAAGCACCTGCCTTCGGCTCAGGTCATGGTCCCAGGGTCCTGGGATCGAGCCCCCCATTGGGCTCCCTGCTCGGCGGGAAGCCTGCTTCTCCCTCTCCCACTCCCCCTGCTTGTGTTCCTTTCTCGCTGTCTCTCTCTCTGATAAATAAATAAATAAAGTCTTTAAAAAAAAAAAGCTACCTTTTGTTAGACTTAAGAAGATTTGAGACTGATCAGGATATATATATATGTAATAAATAGATATGTATGCATACACACGTGTACATATATTAAAAATGTCTCTAATTCAAAGTTTTCTTTCAGTTACTCACATAGAAACTTCATAATTTTGCTGTATTCATGTAACACCTGGGCTTGTTGATTTAATGTTCTCTTTAAATTCGCTTACTGATTTATTTATTTCTACTGAGGTGTATTTATTTAAAAAGGAAACTTTATTTCACTATCAAAATGGAAAATCTTTCTAACTTGCCATAAATAGGAGATACCAGAAGACAGTAGACAATTGAATTCTAGACTAATAGTGTGGGCTGCTGCTGGCTCTGGATGAGAGGCACACTGGCTCAAGAAAGATCACTGTTAGTTAGAATGGGATGAAGACCTAGCTACTGAGCTGGGACTTTAACCTGCCTTTAATCTGGATTGAAGAACACTGAAGAGGCAACAACTGTGCAATTCCTGTTGGTTCTCGGAAGCACCTAACACCATCTTGCCAATCTCCAGGGCAGACATCACACTGCATGGAAAACAATGACCAAACTATCAACAACGAACTGTGTCTGTGCTCAACGGACACCGTCTAGGGCTGTGCTATCTTGAACATCATTTCTCTCGCACCTAAGCTGCTAATGCTATCAGTTGAAAAGTGAAAGATGAATCCAATCGCACATCGTCCTCTTTTAAATATTATCAAAGGCCTCCTTTAACTGGCTTTGTCATTAACTTACTGCTCCTCAGCCCGGAAGTAGTGATTAAGAAGAAACACACCACTCACTACGTCTCTGTACAGACTCCACCCTTGAGATGTCTTCCATAGAGTTTGCTAGGAGCTGCTTCCCGCCCACTCTTCAGATCATCTAGTCTTGCAGTTTCAAGGCCCTAACTTCCTTCCTTACTTACTAACTTCCTTACTCTCATCTCTCTTCCATTTCCCTCCATACTTGTCCATCTGCGGAGTAAGGCTTAAAATTAAGGCCCAGTATTATGTGTTGCCTCCATATCTAGGGGAAACTGGGAGTGTCTTGAAGGGCCAAACAGCATGTTCCCCCCGCCCCCCACTCTCTGCTGCCCTGGGCAGGGTGCCCTAGCCAGTCCTTATCATGAAGACCTGCACTGGTCCTGCTTATCTCTGAGTGGAAGGCTTGCGTTCCCTGCCAGTCCACAGACTTATCAAACAAGCTCATCACACCCTCTTGGGAGGGGAGAGCCACCTCACCCCCTTGTTACTACAAAGCCAGGCTCCTGCAGCCTCTGCTTGTTTATTCTGCTCCCAAGTGCCACCCCTGTGTACCCTGCAGGAGTGGTGTCCTCCTTCCCTAGGCTGTGCATATGTGTGACTAAGAAACCGCTCTTGCTGTCATCTGGTCCGTGTTGTGCATCATGTGTTTGGCCACCTGCATAACTCTCAGGTGGGAATTCCTTCCTTACCAGGGGCTGAAGAGGTGGTGATGGGAACACCACATATGACCTGCCACTGCTGCAACAGCATCCCGTCGTCCCCCAGTGCCCTTGGCTACAGAGTAATTGGGATGGAAGAAATCAAGTTGAAGACACATTTACATTAAACTGTCAGCATGTGGCCATTTCCACACATTTTCTGGGGATGCAATTTTACTCAGTGTAATCAGTGGATAGGAGAGAGGTTTTTGGGAAGTGGACATCCTTAAATCCCATTGAAGGGAGGACTCTCATCTTTGCATCCTTAAATCCCATTGAAGGGAGGACTCTCATCTTTGCCTGATGGTAAGACTTGTCCTAAATACTCAGCTCATGTCCTTGTATAGCAGAGGAGGGAAGCTTGCCTGAATATAAACTATAAATTCATGAACATAAGACCAGAAGTGTTTTTAAGAAAAGAACAACATGCATACCATATTTTAACACTTCAGAGTCCTTACAAAAAGCCACATCACCAGGCAGAAAGAAAAGATTTATTTCTCCTGCTCATGAAAGCAGATGGTATAGGGGTGAATAACAGACTCAGGGGGTTCACTTGGTCGGTTGAAAGTGCAGTTCTGAGGGCGCCTGGGTGACTCAGTCATCAAGCGTCTGCCTTCAGCTCAGGTCATGATCCCAGGGTCTTGGGATCGAGCCCCGCATCTGGCTCCCTGCTCAGAGGGAAGCCTGCTTCTCCCTCTCCCACTCCCCCTGCTTGTGTTCCTGCTCTAGCTGTTTGTCTCTCTGTCAAATAAATAAAAAAAATTAAAAAAAAAAGTGCAGCTCTGATTCTAACTGCTGATTATCCTGGCTGAGTTACTCACCCTTGACCTCATCTGTAAAATGGGGATGAAATAGCATCTACCCCAGGAGGTTCCTGTGGGGATGAATGGGGTTAATAGTGCCAGGTCCTTGGTAAGTGCTGCCTACATTTTTGCTCATTTTTTTTTTTTATGATATAGGAATCTCAATCTCAAATGAATGTTTGACAGCATCCACATGTTTTTATATTGCTGACTTTCTGTGGATTTATGGCTAGTGTCTTAGTTTAAATCTGCCTTAAAGCCTTACTTGTTCTTAATTGAATTGCCATTTTATTTGAAAGTAATTTTTTCTCCTGTCTGATTTACTGCAAGGGCAAAGCCATGAGTACTGGGGATAAACATGCTTGATGCATTCTCCATAAGCAGCTGACTCAATGAATACAAAGTCAGGAATACATTCTGACCTAACAATATGGATTTTTCCACAGTAATGCCGAACTTACTTCTGCACTCGTATCTGTGTTCAAGATGGCTAGATTTTTCAAAAAGTCTGACTTTCAGAATAAGAAAAAATGTTACTCCATCATTGCCTTGAGGAATTGTGCCTTGGTCATCATAAGTCATATTCAGTTTTCACTAGAGAAAATCATAATTTAAAACAAAAGGCTATTTTTCATGTTGGAAATGTGGCTAGAGTTCCATGCCCTGTTTGTCTAGTTAATCAGACCTCTAAAAGGGCAACATTCCTAGAGAAGTACTAATGTGGTTTGGGAAAGGCCATTATTTATAGATAATGAGTTCAGATAGGGATGAGGTTGATAGGTTACATTTATTAGAGATAGAAAAAGAAAAATTGGACAGAGACATTGCAGATTCAGACTTGAACTTTAGAATAATTTTATATGTGGGCAAACACGCGACAGATTGGGACAGCATGTCTCCATACATATGTTTGCAGGTGTTTAGGTGCATATAAGTAGGTGGAAAAGGAACACGCCGAAGGAATGGGCAATAATCGTGAAACATCAGTGATCACGTGAAAGGGTTGATTGACATCAGTGCAGCAGAGGAAGAGTGACATTGTTACCATCACTTTCTGCTCTCCTGAGACCAGAGAGTATAAGAATTATTGCTATATTAACGGTAATTTCTGGAAGAACCAGCTTACATTTTTTCCATAAAACCAGAATAGAACTAAGTATAGAAATAAGACTGGACCTTCCGAAGTGTTTTTATGGTAAATTTTCTAGCTATTGAGAAAAATATATTTATCTTGGATCACTCATAAACTGGGGGAAAGATCCCTGATAAGTAGATACCTGGAGTTAAAATCATAAACAGTTAAGAACTGAAGCAAATGGCAGGTAGTCTAGTTGTTAAAGTTCTTTCACTAACACGATTAATACTGTAATGCATGAAGGAACCTTTAGTTGAAATTTTAAAAAAGAAGGCATAATTGATGTTAGAAATCAAAATATGATCTCAGTTAAGGAGTGACTTGTATAACTCCTAACCATTTTGACTGAACTGACCAGATTCAGTAAGCACAAATACAGGATAAGTCTTGCAACCATTAGTGAGGTACACGGGGTCAGATAAAATAACCTTAATATAATGGGAAAGTAGAGTGATGTCAGTGGTATACTCTTCGAAGTCACAAAACAAGTCCCAGAAAGACTAGGAATGTCTCCCGGTCTCCTAAACCCTAGCTCAGCGCAAATCCAAAATCCTAACACTTCAAAGGATCATTAAGTGATTACTTGATCAGATATTTGGCTCTAGATAAAAATGAAATTTTTACCGTCACAATTCATGTAAATGGTGTTGACTCTGGGTGGCAAACAAGCTGGGATCAGACCTGCCTGAAATTGCTTCTTCAGGCAATGATGTCAGCAGTTTTGTGTTAAATAAATAAATTAGAGATTTAGTGAATGCCAAGTCACACAAGCAGAAACACAACCATCTCTTTCCATTTGCTCTTCATCGTGAAGTTTGTGTAACTTCAGGGCAAAACCCAGAGCAAGTCCACTAGTGAATATTTTACAGGATGGCAGATAAACTACCTGAATGCTGAGAAAAGTTCCAGCCAATTTCTCTAGTCACGGGGAAGTGTCTGTGGTGAATGAAGAGTTGTAGGAGCAGGCTTGAAATCTTGATTCTTCACATGGGTCTCCTCCCGCACTCACCCCTGCCCAGATTTGGTCCCCACTCAACCCTGCCCGGACTGAAACAATTCTCTATGAAGTCTGCATTCAGCTGTGTGATGTTTAGCCTTGTGTTCTTTTAATTATTATTATTGATAATAACAACTGCTATTTATTAAGGGCTTCTTACATGCCAGGCACTCATTTAGAGGGTTAAAATATATTTGGTCTTTCATCACTGTGGAGTCATTTTAAACATTTTTCAAAGTTTTGAACATGACTTTTTAACAGATTCAGGAATGGATTAAGAAGGGCGATTAAAAAGAATAAAATTGAAAACAGGTCCTCAAACACTTGTACACAAATTTTCATAGAAACATTAGTCATGATCATTAAAGGTGGGAACAGCCCAATTGTGAACTCTGACTGAACCCATCAACCATGGTTTGATACAAAATGGGATATTTTTCAGGCATAAAAAGGAATAAAGTGTTAGGATGAATACTGCTACAGTGTGGATGAACTTTGAAAACATTATGCTAAGGGAAAGGAGCTCAATATAAAAGGTTTTTACCTGCTGTATGATTCCATTTACAGGAAATACCCAGAATAGATACATTTATGGAAACGAATAGCAGATTGGCGGTTACCAGGGGCTGCTGGAAATGGAGAGTGACGGCTACCAGATACTGGGGTTCCTTTTGGGGAGATGACAGTGTTGTAGAGATGGAAGAGGTGGTGGTACAACATTGTGAAAGTACTAAATCCCACTCAAGTGTACACGTGTATTAGCTCATTCTGTGTTATGTGAATTTCATCTCAGTAATACTTATTTTAGAAGACTGAACCTAGGACCAAACCAAATGGCTCTCATGTTCTATAAACCTATACTCACCCTTTTGCATTCCCAAGTTGGAGCACTTCTGACAGGCCCAGTGGAAAGGAGTAAGCCGCTGGGTTGGTCTCACTTACTTCAGGTCCTGGTTCAAAGGTCACCCTTTGCTAGAAAGTCCCTTCCAGCCCATTGGTAACAGTGCCCGGACTCACCCTTTGTTTTTATGGCACTTTTCACCAGCTGACACATTTATTTGTTAATTTTTCTGCTTCTCCTCCCAATTAAATATAATCTCTATGAAAGCAAGGGTTTTATTTTTAGTCACCGTTGTACCTAAAACAGTGCCTGGTAGGGGCAGGAGCCCAATACATATTTGGTGAATGAACAAACACAGTATCAAGTCCTGATTTTCTTCACCATTAGTCATCATGGGTACCATAAGAGAATAACATTCGTGGGGAAAGGTAGGTGTCATTTATCTTTTACTTCTACATCTAGGATGATGCCCCGAGCAGAGATGATGCTCACTGAATGGTGCTGGGACTAAAGTAAAGACAGTCCAATTGGCAAGATGAGACATTGGTAAACATGAAGTTGAGTGATGATGCGGAAAAATCATATGATGTTATAGTGGAGGAAAGAGTCATCTGGGAGTCATTAGATTTGGTTTCTGATTCTGGTTCTTTTCCTCCTGTCAGGAGAGGATTTCAGTCTCTCTAGGCTTCAATTTTCTCATTACAATATTTAGAAGGTGGGACCAGATGGACTCTCTGACCCATCCTAAGCTTTAATTATAATGCACATACTGTGTAGCAAAGGAAAAGAGTGCTGTGCATTTAACTAAATGGAAAATCTCCCTAGATGGGAAAGGTATCTGGTTAGCTTCCCTCCCCGCGCCAACCTGATCACATGACAGGTCTAAAGAATAAGAAGTCTGAAGAAAATCTCTTCCAAACATGAAATTTTGCTGCTTAGTATAATTTGGGAAATGTAGGCATGAATGAGTTCTACCATATATTCTAAGCCTGTTGAGACAACAACCTTTATTTGGAAAAGTGGTGAGTGTATGCAGTTTGACTTAATAATGTAAATTCGGGAATATAACAGTGCATTAAAAAAAATTCTAAAGTTTGATAGGATCTTAAATGAATCTAAAACCTACCTAGCAGTGAAAGATCTGATTGCAATGATTTCCAATTGGCGTTCTAAAGTTCCCCCCCAAATTTCTCTTGTTTTAGTAATATAAGAGGTATTTGCAAGCTCTAAATAAATGCACATGCAGAATTGAAGCCCAAGCAAAAATTCTGTTCTCTCTGCCTGGGGCAGTTGACTTTGCACAATAATAGCAATATCATACAAACAAAAATTGGGGTTCAGCTGACTCCTTGAAGAAACCAGTTGGCTTCAAAACACTTAACATGTTTGCTGAATTCTTTGAGATTAGACAGTAGGGACTTGGCAGGTCTCTCTCTCTCTCTCCCTTTTTTGGGGGGGGGTGCAAGGGACAGAGAGAGAGAGAGAGAGAATCTCAAGAGGGTCTCCGCTGAGGGTGGAGCCTGAGGTAGGGTTTGATCTCACAACCCTAAGATCATGACCTGAGCTGAAACCAGGAGTGGGACACTTAACTGACTGAGCCACCCAGATGCCCCTTGACAGGTCTCTCTTACTTGGACCTTTAGTACAAGAACAGAGAAGGGACCACAGACAAGAAACAAAACACAACTCTCTTTCAGAGGCAAATCCTTAACTAGGGGCAGCACTACGGAGACATTTACGAAAGGCAGGATAAAAATCCATTTAAGGATTTTTCCTTCAGAGCACTATGGAAAAGAAATAATCTTGCCAAATGAAAGTAATTTAAATTCAATTCAACAAACATTTATCGAGTACATACTCTGGGACACATACTGTCTTGCAGTGAAAACAAAAATGGGGTTGAATTTTTAAAAATCTAAAGGTCATTGCATAAATGTGACCAATATATGACTAATTTCTTACTCTTAATCCTTTCTCCTTTTAGGGGACATTTCTGCCTTACTGTCACATAGAATGTAATTTCCTTTCCTTTTCCTGTATTCCTTGAAATATGCATGATTATTTTTCACCATACTTTAATTTTTTCTTATATTTTGTTTCATACTATTTACAATTATATATATAATATATTATACCATATATTATGTTACATATAATTATATATGTATAACTTTAATAAGTTTTTTTTAAATTTTATTTATTTATCTGACAGATAGAGAGACAGCGAGAGAGGAAACACAAGCAGGAGGAGTGGGAGAGGGAGAAGCAGGCTTCCCGCTGAGCAGGGAGCCCGATGTGGGGCTCGATCCCATGACCCTGGGATCATGACCTGAGCCGAAGGCAGACGCTTAACGACTGAGCCACCCAGGCGCCCCTATATATGTCTAACTTTAAATATGTATATCAATTTTTCCCTCTCTTGCCAGGACTAGAATTTCTTCCCACTCCCTCCCACCCCCAACCTGCATGGACTCTGGCTGAATATTTGATCTGGTTCTTTACTTTGATCAAATAAGCAGAACTGGGTTATAATTCTTGCAACGATTGTTCCATTGTGCAAATTAGTTGAATTCTCTAGGCCTCACATTTCCTTTTCACAAAATTTATAGGCAATGGAAAAATATGGAAAAATAACCTCTTGGATTTATTGCTGGAAGCCTGGGTTGAGCTGGGGCTCATAGATGTCAGGAAGAAGGATGGCAATAGGGCACAGATGGCTGATGGGTGGCCGCCTATTAAGTTGACCCTGTATTAGCATAAAGTAAATGTTTATTTAGTTGAACAGATGTGCAAGATGTCAGTGAAGGATTGTAATAGAGGTCTTAGATTAATGATAAAATCTGAGATAGGCTAAGATGAAATATTTAACTCAGAAGTATTTTGCATCTTACCAAGTAGTAAACACGATAAAGATACCAGCTTGCTGGATTGAATGTACCCTAACAATCAACTGACGGACTAATCCAGAAGACTCCACCACATCCATTGGGATGGTAACAGAGATGCCTGCTACGAAAAATTCAATTAGAAACTGGATCACACCTATAAGGACGAGGTTGGTATCCAGTGTTTTGTCGTGTATACGACTTTTTTTTTTTTTTAAAGATCTTATTTATTTGACAGAGAGAGACACAGCGAGAGAGGGAACACAAGCAGGGGGGAATGGGAGAGGGAGAAGCAGGCTTCCCGCTGAGCAGGGAGCCCGATGTGGGGCTCGATCCCAGGACCCTGGGATCATGACCTGAGCCGAAGGCAGGCGCTTAATGACTGAGCCACCCAGGCGCCCCACCTCTATGCGACTTCTGAAATGAACCTACCATGTGCATCACTGAAAGATCCTAGAGTGGTAAATAGTGTCACCCAAGTGACACCAAGCAAAAATCAGGATGGTTTCAAAAACAAGGGATTGCAAGACAACCCCCCCCAACCCTCTCCAAAGCAAGACATAACCACCTTCTTCGAGTCATGTTTGTTCTAATCATGTTCTTTGAGAGGCTTGTAGGTGGAAAGGCAAGAGAATTCCTCCCTAACAGCTGTTGCAGTTCAGCGGAGGTGAAGGATCAGATGCTTAGAGGTGACTAGCAACCCTGGAGATTGGCATTTGCATTTGAAGGCAGTGCATACACTGGTGTGAAACAGAATTGGGGAGTTCCTCAGGAAAGATGTCAGGTTACCTCTGAGTGAAACCAGTTCCCAGGAGAACTTTAAATCAGCTCACCTGGGAGATTTGGTCACTTGTGTAGCTTATACCTACAGAGTTTGTGCCAACTCTCCTATTAGATAACGTATTTTCTACTCCTCCAGGTGGTTTTGATGATATTCAAGTTTGGTGAAATCAATGATCTAAGTCAAAAGTCTGCAAACTGTGGTCCATGCATGGGCCAAGCTTGGTGTATTGCCTAATATTGTATGGCTGGTGAGCAAAGAATGGTTTTTATATTTTTAAATGGTTAGAAAATGTGAGTACTATTTTGTGACATGTAGAAATTATCTAAAATTCAAGTTCTCCAAGTGAGAAATGCATATAGTCAGGCTCATCCCAGTCCTTTGGGATCAGAAACTCCAGAGCAGGGCCCAAGGATCTGTGTTTGAACACATGGGTGCCCTGTCCTGCGGTGTGTTTGATTAAAAGCTCATGAGTGTCATCTGTACAAAAGGCATGCATATGCTATTTCATGCTTCTGTGCTAATGCAAATGCACTCTGAAGGAAGTGCTATTCATTTAAGTTTATACAATGCAAGCTGTTCTTTTTTTTTTTTTTTTTTAGAGGGGGGGAGGGGCACAGGGAGAGAGAGAATCTTAAGCCAGCTCAATGCCCAGTGCGGAGCCCGAGGCAGGACTTGCTATCATGACCTGAGCTGAAATCAAGAGTTGGGTGCTTAATGGACTGAGCCACCCAGGCACCCCAATGCAAGCTGTTTTTAATGAAATCTTTCCTTGGACTAAGGAAACAAATCTGTCCGGTACAAACAGTATGAGATACTGGAAGGGGCAATTACTTTTTCCCCAATATTCCGGGCATTCCAATCCAGGGTCACCCCCATATATAAGGCAACCAGCAAGCCAAAAGTCCCTTTAAAATAAGTTGGTGTTTTGAGTTCAATTGTACATTAGAACTTTGAGCTGTTTTTGTCGTTTTAAGAGTTTCCATTAGTTTGTATGGAAGCTGATAGATGAAAGGCTGAGTGAATCAAACCCTTTAGCAGTTTATAAAACACATCCACTACCAACGAGAATGAACAGGAAACCAAGAATGGAAAGACTAAAGAATGGCAGTTGGCTATTACATTTTTTAGCCAATTCTTCCTTGCTAGTGACTTACAATCTCATTGTCCCCAGGGGCATTTGTAGAATTAAATGTGTTTGTATAAGTTATTTGTAAGTCAGTGATAAAGGAGTGTGACTCTTGGGACAGTTACTGTCCCTGGTACTAGTTCACTTTTGTTTTAAATGCAACAGTCAGGTCTAAAAACAATATCCTATGAATGCAGGGCTGGACGGAGGGGAGGACACGAAGGGGTGCAGGTATGCTCCTGGGGGAGGTGTGTGGGAAGGGAGGAGGGTGGAGAGTGGGAATGCTCAGAATCACACTCCCCAGAGAGTTTTGTGATATTTTAAACAATCGAGGAGATTCCTTGGCAATATTTTTGAATTGAGGGAGGGGTCAAATGAAGGGAATACAATATCTGGCCAAGCACAGTTTAGTTTTATTTACATGATTATGCCAGAAGAGATCACAGCTTGCATGATCCCAAGTTACAGTGCTTCCATTCACGATTGTGCTGCTGGATTAGGTGAGGCCCCATACTTTCCGTCGCTCCCGATCTCCTTTCTTCTCCGCCAACATTTATGAAACACCTACAATGTGTAAAATGCTACATGCTCAGAAGTATGTCAAGTTTATCATTTGTGTAAGTCACCTGTAAGAGCTGACATTTCTCAAAGACCTTGGATCTTACTCTGAATCTGTTTTAAAACATTTTCAAGTTGTTAGATTTGAAAATATTTGCCGTACAAAAATAATTGAATAAAGTAATATTTTGGCTGAATTCACAAAGTGATCTAGTGTTTTTGGTGCTTCCCCCAAAATATGGTCAGCATATCCACAGCCTCAGCACAACCTGGGAGCTCGTTAGAAATGCAAGTTCATGGACCCCATCACAGACCTACTGAGTCAGAATCTGGAGGAGGTGGGGGGGGTGGGGAGGGAGCAATCTGTGTTTTAGTAAGCCCTCCAGGTAATTCTGAGAAGCCCTGATCTAAGTGAAATTATGAGACCATGTACTATTGATTTGTTCTAATTAGTAGTTTGAAATTTCAATAATGAGAAAAAAGTACGGTGGATTCAGCAGAATGGGCCAAAAAGATCAAAATTTTCAAAATTTTTCATGAAATCAAAAATATGGCCATATGATAATCATTTACATAGTCAGGTGGTATGAAGGGGGATGTGAAGAGTTGGGGAAAAAAGCATTGAGAAAAACATTTAATACTTTTTTTTTATATAAGAAGGCTTTGGATTGAGTGTCTATGTTAATTAAAGTTATCTGTGCCATTTAATTTGAATAGTTGGCTCATAACCAATAATTGCATAGGAGAGATTTTCTTTTTTAATAAAATTAGAATCTAGAACATACTGGAATAAATAAACTTACACTTTCAGTTGTTCAAACTAGCGCTTCAAAATGATCCGTGAAAAAAAGAATATTTTGTTTTTGTTTGTTTGTTTTTAATTTCCAAATGCATCCTGGACTGTTACTTCTGTAATATAAAATTACAATAAACTACTAGAAAAATGAGATGAAAAAGATGCACAAAATGCAAGCACCAGATTTTATTGCTACCATCAACAGACACTGAATTGCTCTAACAAATTATATTTCCAAACACTGACAAGCTCATTGCAGACTGGTAACAAACAGTTCACAGTGGACAACAATCTGCAGGCCACGCTTGAAGTATCCCTGGTTAAACCACCTTTCTAGTGCAAACACCAGTAAACCAGCTGCAGTAAAAGACCAGGTGAGTAAACTTTAATGAAACAAGAAGCAGTGGAGGTTCTGGAGTCTTGGCTAGAATCTCCGTTGGACCCTTAGCCTTGTGCCTCCATGTTCTTACCTAGAAAATGGGGATCATAATAACATTCACCTCACAGGATGGTGGAGGGAGCTTTTAGTGGTTGAGGATGTATTCAAGGGGATGCTTTGAATGAAAGACTATAGAATTTAAACTATAGAGGTAGGGAAATGAGGACAACACAGAGAAGGAGGACATTGAAAAATGGTAGGATCGATGGATTGTAAATCTCGCTAGTGTTAACTGAGTTCGTACTACAGGGAGAATGAGGGATACACGCACACAAATGGTTGTTATGGACTGCAGGTTTGTGTCCCCCCCAAATTCATCTGTTGAAGTCCTGAACCCAATGTGACTGTATTTGGAGATGGGGCTTTTAAGAGATAATTAGGGTTCGGTGAGTTTGTGAACATGGGGAATCTCATGATGGGATTAATGCTTTTATAAGCAGAGACATGTGTGAATACACAGCAAGAAGGCAGCTGTCTGCAAGCCAGGAAGAGAGTTCTCACCAGAACCCAGCCATGATGGTGCCTGATCTTGGACTTGCAGCGTCCGGAACTGACAAATAAATCTCCATTGGTTAAGCCCGCAGTCTGTGCCATTTTGTTATGGCAACCCTAGCTGACTAAGACAGTGGTGCTCATGAGTGAGATCCTTGGAATTAGGATTTCTGGTTGGATAGCAGTTAAGAACAATGACATGAACCTTTGACTTCCGTACCAGGGAGTAGTTGGACAAGAGGGTAGTGTAGGGTCTCTTTAATCCTAAATTGTAATGCTTGAGACTAAGCTCGAAGTTCCAGGATTAAAGTTTACGGAGTGATGTATATTCAGGTTCTTTTTATGATCTCTATGATGCACCATGAGCAAGTTAAAAGTGTCAAAGTTCTTGACTATCTTCATGTACTTTTCATTTTAGACCCAAAGAGATTTCTAGCACTTATACATCCATTCATTCAAGAATACTTAAGTGCGCCTGGGTGGCTCAGTCGTTAAGCGTCTGCCTTCGGCTCAGGTCATGATCCCAGAGTCCTGGGATCGAGCCCCGCATCGGGCTCCCTGCTCAGCGGGAAGTCTGCTTCTCTCTCTCCCACTCCCCCTGCTTGTGTTCCCTCTCTCGCTGTGTTCTCTCTGTCAAATAAATAAAATCTTTAAAAAAAAAAAGAATATTTAAGTGCTCATGAAAGCACCAGGCACGGTTCTTGAAATGTGGGATATACTATCTTACAGTGTGTTTGCACAGCTATGACAAAATGCCATAGACTGGATGGCTGGCAAACAACAAACAATTAGTTTTCACAGTTCTGGAGGCCATTTGGGGGGTCTTTTTACAAGGATATTAATCCCCCTAATGAGGGCTCCACCTCATGACTTGATCACCTCCCAATGGCCCCACCTCCTAATACCAACACACTGGGGATGAGGTTTCAACATATGAATTTTGGGGAGACAAACATTCAGCCCACAACACATACTCATCTGTTTTCCTTGCCCTAAAGAAGTTTATATTCTAGGGATATAGGAGCATGGTGAGTGGTGGTAAGGGGAACACAGATAATAAATAATACGCAGGTCAGTTATACGGTGTGTTAGAGGTAATGTTGCCGAGAAATAAGGGAGGAGGTCTGGAGGTAGGTGTGCGGAGTGGGCCAGTGTTAAAACACAATGCTAATAGCTGACTGGGGTAAGAGCCTTTGCAGAGAAGGTATCTGAGCAGATTTGAAGGAAGGGAAGGAGTTAGTCCTATAGATATCTGAGGGTAGAACTTTCCAGGCAGAGATGATATTTATTATTATTGAAACTCAATTATGTTCATTTTCTGCCTCCAAATTTGTATATAAAATTTATATAGGCTTTCCCTACGTGACATCAAAGTGGCTATTGCTGACCTATCCTGGCCAACGTGGGCACTTCTTTCTTCCCTTCTCCTTGTTCACCTTGTTTCTAAACCATGGTTCTCTGTGGGGGTTCTTGGCAGCTTCGTCATCCCCTGGGACTTGTGAGAAGTGCAAATGGCCAGGCTCATCCCAGTCCCTTGGGACCAGAACTCTGGCCTGGGGCCCAAGCACCTCTGTTTGAACTCCTCCTCCAGGTGATTTTGATGATGCCCAAGTTTGAAAATCAGTGCTCTAAGTCAGAAGATTGCAAACTCCAGCCCCTGGGCCAAGTCTGGCCTGTTGCCTGACACCATATGGCTGGTGAGCGAAGAAGGGTTTTTATATTTTCAAAAGGTTAAGAAACGTGATTACTACTCTGTGACACGTAAAAATGATCTCAAGGTCACGTTGCAGTGCCTGTCCATAAATACAGTTTTATCCTAACATGGCCATGCCCCTTCCTTTACAGATCGTCTCCGGCTGCTTTCATCCTGCGATGGCAAAGTTGAGTAGTTGTGACAGAGATGGGTGGTCCAGAGAGCTTGCGGATTTACTCTGTGGCCTTTGGAAGCGAGGGTGTCCTTGCCCCTGCTCCAAATCTTTTGTTCCTTTATCTCCTGCTTCCATCTCCATCACTCCCTCCCCGTGTCTGAGGACTGGGGTCGGGGTCGGGGGGGGGGGGGTCACTGTCACTGACCATCTCCTACCTGGGGTGGAACTCAGTGTCAAAGAGGATGTTACTCTTTGTTTCAGCATACTGCTGTGCAGGGAAGCAAAGCAACCTCCCTTTCCATATGCAAACTAGATTTACCCATATCTGCTCCAGGAAAACATTGCTTCAATATACTTTGCATTCACAGTTGTGGTTCAGGGGTGAGGGCATATATTTTTGTAGCATTTGATTACGGATCCAGTTTTAGCAGAACAGGCATGGGGCAGGGGGCTGGCCTGCTACCCTGAGTTCTGTCGAGAATGCTTTGGCAGGCACGTGGTGTAGATGATCGCAAATTGTGTAAATGAAGACTTGTGGTTTAGGAACATGGCAGTTGTCACTCTAGATGAGATTATATGCCTGCCAAGTTGAGGCTTTCACTTCCTGAAATATTTCGTGAGTGACAGCGATGTGCGAGCTGCAAACAGGGAGTATGAATGCCAGGGTAGTTGGTGCCCATGCAAAATGGGATGGTTTTAACATGAAGAGGAATATTTCCCTTTGGTTTTAATTTTGCATTAATTTAATCATGAGAGTGTCTGAGCATGACAGTTTTACTTTACGTTTCCCTGGGGCGATGTCAGTGACTGCTCAATTCCTCTCGGAGATGCAGTCTTAGTGTACTTAAAAATGCGGTCTGCTGCATCACCTCACTGTTCCATTCTAATAGGGCCAGCTGGGCCTTGATTCGGGGTAGTGAGCGGAAGGGTGCATGTGTATGCCACAGGTGCCTCCCCGTAAGGAGGGGAAGACAGTCTGAGTTCTAGACTCAGCACTGAAGAGCGAAGGAGGAGCATCATGGACATTTCAGGTGGCTGCAAGTAGAAGGAGGTCCGTATTACATTTCAGTAATAACCATGGTTGATGTTGGTAAAAGTTTTATCTTAGACAATTTGGTTCTGTTTCCCCACAAAGAGCAGCTTTCCATAAGCACCCACTGGGAAGGTAGGAAACTGCTGTCTGGGAAGAGAATAGGATGGTGTCAAGGAAAAAGAAGAAGGAAAAGCATGGGGAATTTTGGAAAGATCTCCGAGAAGGAGGTCTTCGTTCTATTTAGACAGATTACTTTTCCTTACAACTTTTATTATGAAAAATTTCAAGATGCAGAGGAGGTGAAAGAGTAGTTTGATAAACACCTATCTACCCATCCAGCTAGGTTCAATAAGTCGTTAACATCTCCTTATATTTGCTTTGTTCACTCATCTCTTTATCCATCTGTCCAACCATCCTGTGCCCGTGTCCCTCTCTCCATCTCTTTATCCATCCTTCCATCAATCCACTCACCCACTGATCTATTTTTCCATCTGTCTCTCTTTTTGAAACATTGTATCTTCAAAATTTTTTGAAGATTTATTTATTTATTTATCAGAGAGTGCACGCACGCACAAGTGGGGGAGGGGCGGAGGTAGAGAGAGAAGCAGACTCCCTGCTGAGTGGGGATTCCCACATGGGGCTCCATCCCAGGACCCCAAGATCATGACCCGAGCCGAAGGCAGACACTTAATCCACTGAGCCACCCAGGCACCCCTTTTTAAAACCTTTTAAGTCACAGATGTCATGAGCCTTGACTCATAAATTAACATGCATCTCTTCAAAATAAGGACATTCCCCAGCATATCATTATTATACTTCAAATCATTAATGGTAATTCCTTGATAATGTCAAATATTCATGTTTATTGAGTTTTTATTTCAATCATTACACCTTTCATGTTGAGAAGTTGCTTTTCTTTTAAATGTTGCCTCTTCCCTGCTCACATTTTAAAGCTTCTTTTAAGAAATGTCTTTGGGGCACCTGGGTGGTTCAGTGGATTAAGTATCTGACTTCAGCTTTGGGTCATGATCTCAGGGTCCTGGGATCGAGCTCATGTCAGGCTCCCTGTTCAGTGGGGAGTCTGCTTGTCCCTCTGCCCATCCCCCTGCTCATGCTCTCTCTCTTTCTCTCTCAAATAAATAAATAAAATCTTCAAAAAAAAAATATCCTTTAAAACTATTAGTACAGTTATTATTTATATTTTATCTAATAATTCCAATATGTAAAATCTGTGTATCTGTTTCAGCTGTTTGCTATTTTTGCTGATTCTCTTAGGGTTCCTGCTCCTTTTGTATTTCCTGAATTTTGAATGAGAACTTCCCATTTTCCTTGGAAATTTATTAGTGGAAAGGGTCCTCCTATTAGATCCCAGATTGGACAACCCTAAACTAAATCCAAACCTTTGAGTTTTTATGTATGCAAGGAAGACAGTGCAGTATTAAGACAGACTTCCTGTTACATTTCTTCCAGAGTAATTCCATAGTGAGAGTAAAATACATGGATGGGCAATTAGCTTTCTTATTTTGAAAATGTTGGGGTTATTGTGTCTTTTTTTGGTTAGTTGGCTATGGCTTCCCTGCAGGTAAAGAACATATAGATATCAGGCTCCTGAAAGTAACATTGCCTTGTTTCTCCCAGAGTGGCTGAAGATAATCATAACCCACAACACACTCAAGTTCAAATCACTGGATAAAGATTTTATGGTTCTTTTAATTCTTACTTGAGTCCTCCTTACAAATTTCCTCTAATAAGGATGGAGAGGAAGTTCTCCTTTCTGAAGTAAGATGATTTTATTTACTACTTTAAAAAAACTGACGACATGTCCTTCAATACTTCCCTCTCCTTCTTTACGAGTTCTGTTGAGAAGCAATGAAACAGGACAGGAGAGGCACCTACTTTTTGGACTAAAAATGATGGAGCAGCTCCTGGTCTTGGCTGTACATGCAGCCCAGAGAAGCCCAGTGGAGCCTTAGCTTGTAGATTATTTTTGTGCACTTTAGTTGAACTTGCCCTCTGGCCTGGTGTTGGAGAGTTTTTGGCACCAAGATTTATAAACTCCTATATCACTGTCAACCATGTAGACATTCTTTACTTTCTACTGTTTTCTCTGTTTTCTTCTTGTTGCAACTATCTTGGTCTGGACCCTCAATCCCAGCCTGTGCTGGGCTTTGTATCGTTAGAATTTTAACCGGTTAGAATACTGCGCTCACCTCTCCCTGCACCTGTCCACCCTGTGTGTGGCAGTCTGTTAATTCTGCCAAAAGCCATACACTTTAGATTCCCCTGTGCTCAAAAACATTTAATAGCCTCCATGGTGGCAACACAGAGAAAGTCCAAACACTGAAATTTTGCTTTGAGGTCCTTTAGGATCTGGCCCTAAATTCCTTGTCCAACTTTATCTGTCTCTTACAACCAATTAGAACCCTCTGTCTTGGTTATATTCATTTATTGTTTGTAGCTCGCATACATTTACAATGTATCACATTGTAAATAAACATCCAAGTCAATAGAAAGAATTATTTTTGTAATGTGAAACCACAGAGAATGAGGTTAAAGAGAAACACCAATGGAGGTAGCAAACTTATTTAAAGATTTAATAGCTGTTTTAACTCCACACATACCTAGCACAAGCTTTCTTATTAACTCTTTGGTTGCAATAGAGTGATGTGACCAAATTCATCTTACCTAGAAACAAAAGTTCACATAGTGTAGGAAGCTTCCTCTTCAGATAAATTCTTTCTTCAGCATTGCTTTCTGTGACATTTCTTTTGCACTTTCCTCTTTGACATTTATTCTCAACAGTCTGCAGGCCCGTGTTCCCGAACATTTGCCATCCTCAGAACAGCTGGGTTTATTTTGATGGATGATCCATTGTTCACCGTGCAAACGCAGCATCACTTTGGACATGATTTCCAACTTGATGAACATTCTGAGGGTTTATTATGCACGGATGGTCTTGTCCATACCAGAGTCCCTCGTCCATTTTGGCAGCTTTCCACATTCACATGTTTGTTGCTCTGGAATTCATTTTGTTCACTAATTCTAACCACTAGATCCCTTTATTCTTAAAAACCTTGTGATAAAATCAATACTTTTATGTTAAAATATTACCTATTTATGTATTTTAGTCTCCTTTCAGTTTTAATTTTGGGGTATATTGTATGCTCTGCATGATGTTTATTACATTAGTTCATTTTATTATTTGTAAGGAAATGCATGCATATATATTGAGGATGAGCATGTAGTTTTCATGAGAGGGGTGAATGATATTATGATATTAGAAGGTTGGAGGCCATCTTTTTTAAACCATCGATTTGACATGTACTATGTTTCAAAACATGCAATAATGTTTTTAAAAACAGCTTTATTGAGGTATAATCCATATTCCATAAAATTCACTCATCTTGAGTGTACAATCAAATGATTTTTAGCAAATTCACAGAGTTGTGCAACCATCAGCACAATCCAATTTCGGAACATTTTTATTATGCCAAAAGATCCTGTGTAACTATTTGCTGTCGCTCTCTCTTCTACCCCCAATCCCAGGCAACAAATGATTTTCTTTCTCTATAGATTTGTCTTTTCTAGACTTTGCATATAAATGGAATCATCCAATACGTTGCTTTTTTCACTTAGTATATGTTTCTGAGGTTCATCCATGTTGTAGTGTGTATTAAAACTTCATATTGCAGAATAATATTCCACCATATGGATGGCCCACACTTTATTTATCCATTTACCAGTTAATAGTCATTTGGATTGTTTCCACTATTTTGGTTATTATGAATAATGCTGCTGTAGACATTCACGTGGATGTACATTTTTATTTGTCTTGACAAGAAAATTTCCTAAGAGCGAGTTGCTGGGTCACATGGTAACTCCATGCTTAACTTTTTTTTTTTTTTGAAAGATTTATTTATTTATTTATTGAGAAGGGGAGAGAATGATAGAGAGAGAGCATGAGAGGGAGGAGGGAGAAGCAGACTCCCTGCTGAGCAGGGAGCCCGATGTGGGACTCGATCCTGGGACTCCAGGATCATGACCTGAGCCGAAGGCAGTCGCTTAACCAACCAAGCCACCCAGGCGCCCTCCATGCTTAACTTTTTAAGAAGCTGCCAAACTGTTTTCCAAGATGGCTGTACCATGTCATTTCCTACAGTTTTTCCACATCCTCATCTTTAACACGCATTACCGTCCTTTTGAATATAGCCATTCCAGTGGGTGTGGCTAGTATTTCATTGTGGTTTTCATTTGCTTTTCCCTAAGGACTAATAACGAGACTTTTCTCCATGTATACCTTCATCAGTGAAATGTTTATTCAAATTATTTGCTGATTATCTTTTTATACCCTCTTCAAAACAGGAATCCTCCATGGGGATCGGAATTATATGTTATACTTCTTTGAACCCCAAATACTTGCCTGGTACATGATAGGGTCCCAAATGCCCAAGAGGATGGTGACAATTTCATATATTAAATGTAGAAAAAGTTTTGTATTTTATCTCATTGGTTCACAAACCCAAATGCCTACAGTCGCCATGCTGGTAACATAAATGTGTAACTTGGGGCAACCTTAGGAAAGTAGGGAGTGGTGGAGAAGGCAAGCCCTCCCTTAAAAAGACTTCTGTGTTCATTAAAAATGATCACTGTGCCGGCGAAGGAAGTTCATTTATCACTAGATTTGATCCCCCCCGCCCCCGCCCCAGTAGATGCACACTGATCCTTCTACCACTGAGCCTAATTCTGGAGAAGTCATCAAGCTACTCAGAGTGTGTTTCCCTCTATGATGCTATGAGGATCTTCTCTGAAAGATTCCACAACCTTCCATTGTCTTCTTTTCTTTGGGCTTTCCACATCCATTTTGCTGCAGCCAAAGGGGTCTTTCTGCATGCGGCCATGCTGATGATGCTGGCACATTTAGAGCCCCTCCCAGACCCCTCATTACTCTAGGTCAGCTTGGAATGCTCCAGTGCCACCTGAGAGGGGAACTAATGGGAGCCTTCTTCCCTGGTGCCAAAACTCAGCTTCCATCTTCACCACTAGCTCTTTGCTCCTGTCATTTCATTGTCCTGTAAGATCTCTCAGCCTCTGCTTCCACCTTCAGCTGATAACTCCCACTGATCCCTCTCAGCTCACTTCAATGCAATCCCTCTAAAACCTTTAATAGGATCCCATTTTACTCTTGTCAGAGCACATTCCATATTTTATTGTAATTTCCTCTTTCTTTTTCAATTTCTCTATTTCCCAAGGACAAGGGCTATGTGGAGCATATTTACTGGTGTATTCTCAGTGACCAGAGCTTCGGTTGCATAGAAGAACCCCAAAAGATCGCATAGCATGCCAAGTGAATTGATGTTTAAGGGGCTCTATAGCATCACCCTGGGGAAGAACATCTTGGTGAAGAGTCAGTAAGCCTGAGTAGCAAGGATGTAATAAAATCCCCATATCCCTGCCCACAAAGTTGATATCCGATTTTCACTCATAATTCTCTTCTGAGTTTGAAGCTTGGGAGCCATGTAGCATTTATCTTAGCTGCAGGGTTACTGCAGGTGCTCAGTGAGATAGTATCTGGAGCCTGAAGATGAGAAACTGGATGGTGTAGCTCCAAGCTGTGGAGCCATCCACATTTGTTCCGACAGGTCTTTTCACTCTGGTTTATGCCTGTGCCCTTTAGTTACCCAGCGCCTTCTTCCAACAGAGTCCTAGGGGGAGTGTAAGGCACTTAGCTAACCCACCAGTTTCTCTGATATGCAAAGTGATGGTTACCTAATTCATGGACTTAATCCTCACCCAAGGAAACTCAGGGCTGGGGGTGGTGGAGATCCCTCTGTGCCAAAAATATGACTTCATCTTCTCATTTTGAAGGGCTGAGGTCATCTGCAAACTTGTAGGGCCATATAAACTGGCTTAACTTTCACTTGGACAAGTAAGTTATGCTTCAGGCTGAAAGTTTTCAAGTGACTTTTTAAAACTTGACTTTGGAAGACATGGGCATACTATCTTGATGACTTGTCCTTATGCTCCAAGCTTTGAGTGCCTCGGGAAATGAGAACTGATGAGAGAAATGCCTTTTGTTACACCCATCTTCCCTCTTTCTTGGGCAGGATAGGACCTCTTTTGTGGAGCTTGCCAGGTAGATTCTCCAAATTCTAGGATGAGTAAAACTCTGCCTACGATGTTGCTCTTGCAAATCACCTCCTGTGGGGCTACTGGCAATACCACAAAGGACATGATAAATTGAGGAGGTTCTTCCCTTTGGTGTTAGGATTTCCTCAATCTTTGTAACCCTAGAGAGTTTAAAAAAAAAAAAAAAAGGCAGTGTGAGTACAAGGGCTTCTGATTCCTCAGTCTTACTAATTAGCATGGGTTTAATTTAATAATATTTTAACACTTCATTTATTTGGCATAGTTGTGGAATGAGAGATTTCCTATTAAGTTGGTTATTAAGGGATCTTACCCTGATAAGTATTAAAACATATACTTAAGGGCGCCTGGGTGGCTCAGTTGGTTAAGCGACTGCCTTCGGCTCAGGTCATGATCCTGGAGTCCCTGGATCGAGTCCCGCATCGGGCTCCCTGCTCGGCAGGGAGTCTGCTTCTCCCTCTGACCCTCCCCCCTCTCATGTGCTCTCTCTCATTCTCTCTCTCTCAAATAAATAAATAAAATCTTTTAAAAAAAAAAACAAACAAAAAAAAACATATACTTAATTATCTTTACAACTACAGAAACATACTTCTCTACCTTATTAAGCCTTTTATAAAAACCACAATAGAATGCCATACTGATTACCTAGGCAAATCATAAGAAACCCCAGATATTGCATGTGATTTAATGCATTTATGTGCCCAGGGCTTCTGCTGAGGCGTCTAGGTATAGTAGTTGATCCCTCACTAAATAGCCCCAGGTAACTGCCTTTTTTTTTCCTTCCTAAATTCTGGGGGTCTTTTTTTTTTTTAAGAATTTTTAAGTGTCATTCATGTTGTCAGGTTGTGACCTCTCACTTCTTTCTGCTAATATTAGATCTCTTTTAGCTATCCACTCTCCATACCCCTTTCAAATCTGTGCCTTCAGATCTTACAATGGGCTGGACAAGTAGATCACTGAGCTGGTTAACTCTTACGTAAGAGTGATTAGGTACATAGATACTTTCCCAGGAGTCAAAGAGAGGAAATTTACTAAATGGAATGTGTTATATCTGAGTTGGTTAGTTTTTAAAATTCTAGGCCTTTTTTCTTTTATAGGAAATTTCTCCATGGAAATGATGTGTTCTTTCATTATATCTGAGTGCTCAAAGTAAAGAATATAATTCTAGAATGAATTCAATATTCTGTTGTTTTCAGGCTGTGAAGATGATGATGGAGAGAGAGAGAGAGAGAGAGAAGGTAAACATCACAGAGGTTCATCACAGGCCCACAAATCAGTTTTCATCTTTCAGAAATCTAATTTTTTAGCTCACCCAGAGGTGATGAGACTATAAAATAAATCACACTGACTTTATTAGCTTCTCAGTGTTGCTGTAACAAATCACCACAAACTTAGTGGCTTAAAAAATATGTAACTTTATTAACTTACAGTCTGGAGGTCAAAAGTCCAAAATTAGTCTCACTGGGCTAAAGTCAAGGTGTCTGCAGGACTAGCTCTTCCTAAAGCCTCTTGGGGAGAATTTGTTCCCTTGTCTTTTTCAGCTTCCAGAGGCTGCCCACATTCCTTGGCTCCTGGCCCCTTCCTCCGTCTCCAAAGCCAGCTTAGCTTGCAATACCTTCAATCCTCTGCTTCCATCATCACATCTCAGTCTCTGGTCCTGGTCCTCCCAGCTCCATCCTGTAAGGACCATCATGATTGCCCTGACCCCACCAGATAATCCAGGATAATCTCCCCATTTCAAGGTCCTTAACTTAACCACACCCGCAAAATCTCTTTTGCTGGGTAAGGGGACATATTCACAGGTTCTGGGATTAGGACAAGGGTGTTTTTGGAGAGAGGACGGGAACATTATTGAGTTGACCACACTAACTAAACTCACAATAGGCTGCTTTAAAAACTAAAATGGCAATTTAGAATTTAGAATTTTAATATATCTAGTAGGATCATTGGAATTACCTATTACTTCAAACACTTTCTTGGCATTGGTCAAGTGAGGAGACCAAATAATAGGAAATGGCCTGGTGAGCATAGAATTATACCTTGGCCATTGCCAAGAAACTATAGAAGCTTGATAAATTGTCTTTGTACTCTATGACTATTTCTACCCAGCTAGGCAGTACTGGCTGTTAGAATTTTTTTTTTTTAAATAGTTCTTGAGTTTGATACACTGATAAACTCAGCCTCACTGGTTCTTCTTTCACTAGATCTCATGGAGTCTTGCTGCTATAATTATGTTTTCTAGTGTACAAAAAATGTGACAAAACCATGTTAAAATTAACTTTAATCTACACCCTAGAAGCAGTTAAAATGCCTTAGTCAGAATCCACTTTTGGGGGTGAATACTTAGCCTGTGAAATATCATAACAAGGAACCAACTCTTCCTTTACTTACTAGTTCAAATCTCGAAAATCTGGATGCAGGAAGTAACTTTTCATTGGTGCAAGTTGCTCTTTTCAAGGTTAAGTGAATCTTTGGCTGGGTCTCTATGCCTTTAATGGATAAGGCACTGGACCCATCAAGCCCAGGTGGCTGCCATGGTCAATGTAGAGCTCCAAGTCTAGAGCTATCTTGGTCCAGCACTGTTCTGCCTCAGGGAGGACCCTGACATCTCACTAGGACCTGGATGGGACTGCCTGCAAAATATCATTTTACTGGCCCGAGAGTGAAACTTTCATGTGAGGTGCTTGTCAGAGGGCCCAAGAGCAGGTATCCTAAGCTATAAGAATAGGTCTCCTGACTGTTTGGCACCTGCTTGCTAGTAAATATTGCTACATTTGTCAGAAATTGGACTAAGTCTTGCTTTCTTTGTAATCTACCACCTGGTATTGACCTTTGGGAAGAGGATCCTGTGCGTCTGTGTGCACAAGGATGGGTTAGTAGGTCTTGGTGTCCCAGTGTTAGTGAGCATCAGCATCACCCAGAGAGCTGGTTAAAACGCAGGTGACTGAGCCCCAACCCCTGAGTCCCCAAGGCAGTAAGTCTTGGGGAGGGGGTTGAGAATTTGCATTGCTCATAGGGTCCCAGGTGCAGCTGCTGGTTGGTAGCTGCTCTTTGAGATCCACTGGGCTAGGTTTTGCTATGACTTAAAACAGCAAAGGTTTATTTCTTGCTCAGACCACATGTCTCCCATAGGTCTGTTGGAGGCTTTGGTCTGCATCATGCCTGATCTCACTTTGCAATCCAGGCTGATGGAGAATCACTGCTTGCGGTATGTATGTGAAAAAGTCCTGGCAGGTATCATGCTGGTGATTAAAAGACTTCCAGCAACTCACTGGCTAGAGCTGATCACATGACTCAGCCCAAGGGATACCATGAAGCACGATTCTACCCTGTGCCCTGGAGGGGGATATCTGAAAGTTGGTAAAAGAGCACTGATGATTACCACAGGTACTACCCAGCTTTAACTGAAAGGGCCTGGTAACAGCTGAGCAGTCCAAGTGATTTAAATCAGTTCACAGTGCTTGGGAATGATCTAGCTGAGGCCATCACGGCTCAGTTTACCTTATTGTTTCATCCTCTCAAATAGAATTGGAAATCATACTCGCTTCATTGGTGCCATATCGACACAGCATCTCTAACTTGGCTCCTCTTAGGTATGTGGTTGATCCATCTCTCCCCCTTAACATCCTTTTTTATTCTTAGGTTCTATTGCAGGCATATCTTTTCTGCCTTTTTCTTACATTTTAAAGATAGACTTGGCTTCGGAGGCCTGCTGCCCTGATGTGCTGTCTACAACCATGTAAGAACAAAGTCTGCGAATTTGGGTCATCAGCAATTTTTGCTTTGTGGTCCTTCCTTCCTTCCTTCCTTCCTTCCTTCCTTCCTTCCTCAGCTTTGCAATCAGTTAAACCATCTATGAAATTGCAACGACCTAATGCAAAATTTAAGCATAACAAATTTTGGCTCAGAAATGATTTCTCAAAACCTCTTTTTGAGTCGTCACTTCAACACATATTCCTGTCAAACACAGTCCTCTTACTGATTCCTAATTTCCTTTGAAGCAGCCAGAGACAGTAGTTCCATCTTCACCAGAAGACACGCCATAAGGGACAATGACCGGGTGAGCATTGCTTGTTTGGTATTCTTGGGTTCAATCACTTCAGCTCATCAGGGAAATAAAACTGTCAGCACAACATCTCTGGGCACAGAGGACACGGGTAGGGGATGTAATTCAAAGGATCGCCTAAGGCTAAAGCCACTGTGTAAGCTTTAATTAACCGGGACAGCCAGGGGCAGGTGCTGTAGAAAAGAACATGATCATTATAAATGTTAATTTTTTTATGTGAATATTGGGAAACTCCTGGATGCATTGTTTCAGAATTAATTTTCTTATAAGTTATGAATGTCCTAGGACATCCCCTAAAGGAGAGCTGGAGAGAGCAACTCATTTAATTCAGTTTAGTTTTTAGAGGCTCTTCTTGTAGCCAAATATTTACGACTACAGTTGAGTTTTGCTTTCCTGTGTGGCTTTCTAGAGCCTAGCATAGCTTTGCTTTAAAGTGGAAATGGTTAATGGTTACTACTAGGCTTTTTCAGAATAGTTTAAGTTCCTTGGGTGCATTTTTAGGCTGCAGGCTGGAGCAAGATGAATGGAACTTGCGATTGGGTTGGAGTTTCAATCAGTTATTGCAGGAAATACATAGGTATTTGTCAATCAAATAAATGTTCGCTTTTTTTTTTTTTTTAAGTTGAGGTTATCCTGATCATTGGTTTTGGTTAAGTCAAAGTATTTTGCCTTATGCAAAATATTATATATATTCTAATATTTTATTTTCTTAAAAGTTGAATTTGTTTGCCTTCCTATTGTTAACACGGATATTTTTATTGTTCCTAACCACAAATCTTTAAATGGAAACAGGTAGGGCAAGCTACTTGTGTTTGCCCCATGGCTTAGAAACCTGGCTGATAAGACCATTTTTAGTTGAACCAGATTTTCAGGTAGGACAGAACTGCTAGAATTCAACAGAAGCCCTGGGCAAGGTTGAGGCCAACCCTGGGGGTGAATGGGATGGGGGAGAGCTCAGTGGTGCAGAGAGGCAAGTTTTCTTTAGAGCACATGACTCCTTTTGTAAAATGAAGACAGTTAAAGAGATAGAGGATATCATAGGATATTAAGAAGATTAAATGGTATGATATGCAAATAGCAGCACGAAGAGTAAGTACTTGGCAGATAGTAAACCCTTAGTAGAAGTTGGCTTTTATTTTTTATGTCTCTCTTCCCTATTCCTTCTTGCACAAATAAATAAATAAATAATCAAGCAACAGGTGTACATTGCTGTCTTGCCTTCAGTGGTAAGACATGCTGGGGCCCACAAAGAAACATCAAAGTCTTCTCTGAAAGGATTCAAAGCCATTGGCAAGATGAATCATAAGCGATGACTTAGAAAATGCAGGACAGAAAGAAATTCTCGTCGGTTCTCAAGTAAATATCGTACAGAATGTGCAGCAGAGAAATCCAGGAGGGGGAAAAGTGACCCTGGAGTCAAGTGGTCTGGAAGGAACCAATCATTTGGATGGGTCCAAAACGTGCTGGTGGAGGTGAAGGCAGGGAGGAGTGTGGAGCACTGGGTACGGAGGGGCAATAAGACTCAAAGCACAGAGACAAAGTGTGTTTGAGGAACAGTAAATAACTCATTTTGTTGGCAGGAAAGTACTCTACTGGTGAATATTTAGTGACAAAAAGGTGTGTTAGAGTCCTTTTAGGGTGGATACTTGCGGGCATAAGTACATTTTTGTTAGAACTACTTTGTAAGTGAGATTGAAAGATATGACCACTAACATTTTAGTAGGGAGTGCATATTTGATGTTTCACTATGGTCAGAATATGGTCATTAATATAATCTACTCATAAATATAATCAAGACACTATAAATCCACAGGCATATGGTAAACTCTCCAGAGAACCCCTTCACACCTTCTCTCACTGGTTTTTAAATAGCATTCCAAGCTAATCAGATATTATACAGTATTTATCTGATATCATATAATAGTTATCCATCGTGATAGATTGCTCATTCTTGGCACTGGCCATTTTTGGCCCATGGGATGTACTTATTGACCTGGCAATAGAAAATATTCAGGGGCGCCTGGGTGGCTCAGTTGGTTAAGCGACTGCCTTCGGCTCAGGTCATGATCCTGGAGTCCCTGGATCGAGTCCCACATCGGGCTTCCTGCTCGGCAGGGAGTCTGCTTCTCCCTCTGACCTTCCCCCCTCTCATGTGCTCTCTCTCTCATTCTCTCTCTCAAATAAATAAATAAAATCTTTAAAAAAAAAAAAGAAAATATTCAGTCTTGGATCAATATATAAGTACTTACATCATATTAAATTTAATTATCTATCAAAATGTATCTACTGTTGTCATAGCTTATCACTTTTTGGGGGCTGCTGATGCTAAAATAGTATTGAACAACTTGAATAATTCATATATTCTTTACTTTGCCACTTTATTGAACTCCTCAAAGTACTTCAAATAATTTTCACCCATAGTGTGGAATTATTTTATGTAGTTTGATGGTTATAAAAAGCATCTCGAGCAGCATATATAGTCCTAGTGGCAAAGTTGATGCTTTTGTAAGGTTAAAATATTTTCTTCATCAAGTAACCAACTAAGGTTACATCTAAGAGACATGTGCTTGATGACAAATGCTTTTTCTTTTTAGGTTTTGTGTGTGTGTGTGTGTGTGTGTGTGTGTGTGTGACCATGATCAAGAATTAGAGTAATAAAGGAAGGAAGGAGGAATATAATCCAGTGAAACTGTATTTAGGTGGTTCAGATATCCTGATGTGTAGGATTTTTTTTTTATTTTGTCAACATTTTATTATGAAAAGTTTTAAACATATAGTAAATTTGAAATAATTTTTTAAAAGATTTATTTATTTATTTATTTATTTATTTATTTGACAGAGAGAGAGAGAGCACAAGCAGGGGGAGCGGCAGGTAGAGAGAGAAGGAGAAGCAGGCTCCCTGCTGAGCAGAGAGCCTGAGGCAGAGCTCGCTCCCAGGACCCTGGGATCATGACCTGAGCTGAAGGCAGACACTTAACCAACTGAGCCACCCAGGCACCCCACTTTGAACTAATTTTAAGTAACCGTCTGTACACCCACCACCTAGATTGTACCATTAACATTCTACTGTGTTTATTTTATCAGATATTTATCCATCCCTCTACCCTGCACATGTACAGAATTTAATTCTAATTCTGTAAGCGATGACCAAATCAACTCAGAGCTCCAGTTGTTTAGATTTGTGCTTGATGTGTTCCCGTTTCTATACCATGTACCATTACTTCCAAGCAAGACCAATGGGACAGATTAGAAGAGTCAGTTCATTTTATCAAAAAATCCTTCTTGAGCATGTTCCCAGCATGATTCTGTGGAGCTGTGCAGGCTCAGCTATGTAACAATCATCTGGGGAACTTGTTAATTTGATTTTCTCCTAGACTTCATTCCCCAAAATTCTTAATCAATAAATCCAACATGAGCACTTGAAATCTGCATTTCTTTTGAGAAGCCTTTCAAAAGGCATCAAAAGTGATTTTGACATGTCGTTGGATTTGGAAACCATTGACCAAAGAACCATGTCTTACAGTCTTTGGAGAAGGCAAGACATTTTGGGAGGAAAGCCAATAATACAATATGTAACCAAACATTAAATTCTGTGGTTTACATTCTAAATACTAGAGACTTTCAGGGAATGGAAAGACCAGTGAGGGCTAGGAAATTGGTCAAAGTTTCATGGATGACAAGAGGCCTAAGAGAATGAGAGGGAAGTACTGAGGAGATAGGGAGTTAGTAGGTTTTGGAGGGTGTCAGATGCTAGACAGGTGGAAAATGTAAGTAAATTCCTGAAGAACTTTCAAAGAACAGTCTTGAAAGTCTGTAGTCCCTGTCTTCCAGCAAAGACACACTGATCATAACACACACTAGGGTATTTAGAACCCTTCTCATGGCAAATTATAGACATTGAATTCATCCATACTTTAGGACAAAGGGGGAGTTTTCTGGAAGGCTTGTATAGCTATAGGAAGGCAGGGATGTGGACACCAATGGATGCAAGGCACAAATCCCACCGGGGCTAGCTCTTCTCATTTCTCATTTCAGTTACTCTTCTGTATTGGTGTCATTCATTCAGATTGGCTTCTTCCACATGGTGACCAATCAGCTTCCATCCGTTCCTTTGTCCAACCCTCATCATCAACCCTTAGGCATTGGCACGGGGGCGGACACAGGGGTGGGTGCTGAAATTACAAAAACAAAAATAAAAAGCAGATTCCCTGCTAAAGACATGGCAGGGGGCAGAAGAGTTAAGGAGCTCTTTGTTAGGCTTGAGACAGTGCATCTGTAGATGTGGGCTGTAAGCAGTTCTGTGCCATAGGAGAGGGCAGTGAGGGCAGGGGTAAGCCTTTAGCCTGTGTGAGGCGGGCTATGCATTATTTCTGTGCTATTTCAAAATTCTGTTCCCTTTCTATCCCTTTGTTTGGTGGAGTCTACTCAGTTCTGTCTAGGCTGCCTCTTTAGGATGCTGGTTCCTCACCTCAGGAGCTCTTCCTAGGCTGTGTTCTGTCTGAGTAGCACCCGGCTTGCTAAAAGGCGCTGGATCTCAAACAAGTCCTAACAGTTTCTGACAGGATCTTTCTTTTGAAGGAAAATATGAGAAAGCAAGGGGGATAAAAATGTCTTTGTTTTCACCAAAGCATAGTCAGGATGAATAATTAAGAAATTGATACCGAATTCAGCAGCATTATCTGCGCTGTTAGTCAAAAGAAGGTGGATGAGGGTGTGGGTGTGTTTGTGTTTCCAGACGACAGGTGGAAGTTCCCGAGTCTGTTTCCTGTTCATGGTTCCATCCAACTGGATGATGAGGGCAAAACTCTCTTCTGGTTGAATAAGAGCTGTCTTTCCAAAATGACACACTTAGAACAGGTAAATGGTTACCCAATCGTATGATTTTAGAAAGAGATAGGGTTCTAAGTCCAAGATAACACCCTTAACCCTGTGTTTGATATCAAAATGCTTTCGTCAGGAAGCCAAAATATTTTCTTCCACCTCTATAAAAATACAGACACAAATATTTCTGGAAGAGTTAGGACACTGATACAAATTCATATCAAAATGTTAATAAATCATATCAAGTGCTTTCCTGATTTTTCTTGTTGGATGAGGCGTGTGCACATGGGTTGCACGTACGTGTTTGCGTTTGTGTGTGTAAATTAGGTGAGGGACCTCGAATTCTGCCTAACACACAATTTTGCCTAGAGCTGATTATGATATTAAGTTTTCATTCTACTCCATACCAGACGCAACTCATGTTTTTGAATGGGAATTCTGTCTGAAAAATAGTAACATAGAGTCAGACATTGGAGGCTCTCAGAATATTTATGGCTTTGACTGTTTTAACAGTTTGTTTGGATATTAGCATTCTATGAGGTTAGTTCTCTCAAACTTAATTCTTTTTAACCAGCACATAGGACTTAACTTTTTTCTCTCAAATACTTGTTAAATAGCAGAGAAAAGTTCAACATTCCTTTCCCAATGTGGGATCTTTCACTAGAGTGTTATCTCCTTCAAATGACAACGTTTGGATGCAATTCAAATCAGATAAGGCCTGTTATTTATTTAAGGCCCTTTAAGAACATGGCCAATTAGACACTTGAATAATAGGCACATCACTGAGGTTTCCTAGAAAGGGCTCAGTAATGGGGTTTTAGAGCTCCCATTACAAAGCATGGCGGGTTGCCTGTTTTTAAAAGAATGTTTATTTTTGGAAATCTGTGATTCTCTTGTTAGCTTCACACTCTTTTGCTTGTAGGTGTTTCAAAGAAATTTGAGCTCTTAGGCTATTTCTATAAAGCCACCTACTTTTTTTTTTCCTCATAGATTGCTTGCAAGAAAGAATTATAATTAAAAATAGGTTTAATGAAACTGTACTCTGCATGATTCAACTAACTTCAAATCAAGAGTTCACCAAATTTCTATTAATGAATTACTTTGTTAATTTATTCAGTGAATATGCTTACTATGAGTTGAATACTACCGTCAATGCGATAGGTTAAGTTCTCTACTCTTATTTAACGATACACAAACAGGCAACACACACAAATGAACATCATAAAGCAGGCAAATGCCGGCTGAGAATTACCTCAAGGTGAAGGGCTGAGTAGTGACCACGTCAGCATCTTCCTTCAAGGTGCTAGAGATGGTCACTTTTGAGAGGGGCCACTTACTCGAGGTCTGTATGACTAGAAGGAGTTAGGCTCGTGAAGACCCAGGGAAGAACATTCGAGGCAGAGAGAATGGACTCAAAGGCCCCAAGATGGGCGGGGGTTGGCATGTTGGAGAAAGAGAAACCAGGTCTATATGGCAAAAGCTTACACAGAGAGCTTCAGAGAAGTGGGCGGGGTCCAGAGAAGTGGGCGGGGTCCAGATCATGGACAGTTATGTAGGTCAGGGGAAGAAATTTAGGTTCTAAGTGCAATGAAAAGCCATTGGAGAGTTTTAAGCAAAGGAGTGGCATGATCTAGTTTAATTTTTCTTTAGAAAATGGATTATAGGAAACAAGAATGGAACTCAGGACATCAGTTATGAGGGAAGCATAGTAATCTAGGCTAGAGACTTCAATGCAGAGTGCACATAGCCCAGACGGGTACAGGGTAATCTCAGGCTGGAGGAAGAAAATACTAGATGTGTGTGTACATATATATGCACATACACATGTATGTATATGTGTATATGTGTGCATTATATATGTGCATTTATTACAGTTTTTTCTTTAAAACCTTCTATTTCTATATTATATAATGCATAATGTATAAAGGCCACCATACATATATTATTCAGAAATAAATCAACATGCAGAATGGGTGTGTCTGTGTTCAAAAATATTTTCTTGGTACAGGTATGATCCAAAAGTTTTGAAGTCACTGGTCTAGGTATCAGGTGATGATGACTTGGATTTGGTGGTATAGTGGAAATGGAGAGCAATAGATGATTTTGGGATATGGTTTGAAGGGAAAAGTAACAAGACTTGGGTTGCCTGGTGGATCAGTTGGTTGAGCATCTGGCTCTTGATTTTGGCTCAGGTCATGATTTCAGGGTTCTAAAACTGAGTCCTACGTCAGGCTCCATGCTCAGCACAGAGTCTGCTTGAGATTCTCTCTCTCCCTCTTCCCCGCCGCCCCATCTCCCATCCCCTGCTCATGCGCTCTCCATCTCTAAAAAAAAAAAAACAAAAACCAACCAACCAATCAACCAAACAAAAAACAAAATAAAAGAAACAAAAACCCAAAAACAAACCACACAAGATCTGTTAAATTGGGTTGTGCAGCAGAGTGGGGCCAGTTATGGCTCAAGACCCAGCCCAGCCCTCAGGGAGCCTTGTAGCACTGTGTTTGTTTTCTTGACTGGGGCCTGGGCATGTAATAATTTTCATGTTTTTGTTTATGTGCCACTTTCACACACAACATGGCTCCCATTTCCTCAAGACAAAATAAAAATCTCTTCATTTCATGGCCACCTCTGCACAACATTGGGGGCCACCGTTAGCTTTATAAGCTCTGGAGCTGTGTTTTATGCAGTTATGCTCCAGGACAAAGAATTCAGAATTATACGTTGAAAAAGATGCTGTGTGTGTGTGTGTGTGTGTGTGTGTGTGGGCGTGCGCGCATGTGCGTGCGCACGGATCTTTAAGTGTCTTTTCTCATAGAGTGACTTTGGTTTAGGTTTGTTCTCCTGCCCACCTCCCAGATGCGGGTCTTTACTTGAGACTATAGAACCAAAGGAATATTTTGAGATTAATCAACCGCTTTATGGCTGAAAGCTCAGGTGTCACGGATGAGAAGAAGACTTCCAGTGGGATCTGGAGCCCAGAACTGAGGCTCTCATTGGTTTTTACTGATGATGGTTATAAAAGAGTGTGACCCTCGGGTGTGGGGATTTCCACATGTCATCTGTTTTGCCTTTTGTCAGGCTTGATGGAACATACAATACCTGTTCTCCTCTGAATCCCACTTCCCAAATAACCCACCCATGTGAAAGGCATTTGTGAACTATATTAATCTTACTGAAAAATTTGTCCCCAGAAGATATTTGTCCTGTCCTGCGTCCACTCAGCATTTGAAGAAACTTTCCCTCACACAGCCCTGAACCTGGCTTTACCTCGCTCAGCCTTCTTTATCACACAAACTGTTTCCTTCTTTTTTTTTTTTTTAAGATTTTATTTTTATTTGCTAGAGAGAGAGAGCGCACACGTGTGGGAGAGTGAGCGGGAGCACAAGCAGGGGGAGGGGCAGGCAGAGGGAGAAGCTGGGCAGGGAGCCTGACCCGGGGCTCGATCCCAGGACCCTGGGCTCATGACCCGAGCCGAAGGCAGCCGCTTAACTGACTGAGCCACGCAGGCGTCCCCAAACTGTTCCCTTCTTTACCACACATCATGCTAATTAGTGTTCTTCAAATTATCTTCTGGGCAAACCAGATCCCTTACTGAGATGGAATCTGAGCACCAACTTCTCCAAAGATAAAACTCTCTCTGTGTTGTTATAAGGAGTTTGTGATAATTGTTACATGTTACCACTCATGTTGTTACTACGATAAAATGAATTCCAAATGACTGACCAACAAATGAACTGTTGGAATATAATCTGTATTTACATTAGAGGCTGTCTTTTTCCTTTACTGCAGGAATGTAGTCTTCAGTGAGTTGCTGAAAGCACAATGTACTCTATTTATCCTGGGATGAAGAACACAAAATTTTCCCCAAGAAACAGGAAAATTATCTTTTATAATATTATAATATTCTAGTTTCTCACGGAAAACAAAGCACTAGGTGAGCTGTTAAAATAGGTTTTGTTATTCCAAAAAGGAGACTTACATTACAGTAGGCTAGAACCATTTTTAATAGAGGCACAAAGCCATGCATTATTTTTTCACAAAAAGCACAAGAAAAACTACTCCACCATTTCTTTGCTGTTGTTTGCCTTGGGAGGAAACTGAGGCTCGGATTCTGTTCTTGGTCTTGAATATTGGGAAAGCAGTAGAGACAAAACCTCTGCCCTCCAGCAACTGAAAAATCAACCTAAGAAAATTGAATATATATGCACAAAATGACTCAAGATGCTTGATGGTTAGAAGCCAAGCAGAACAACTCATCATTTCACCTGACAAACCCTGTTTGTGGGTAGCCAGATTATAAGAACCACAGCCGTATGCCAGGATTGGAGTTTGAGTAAAAAGATGAAATCATAGGTTGAAAATGTAAAATCTTCAGATAGCTGGGGGGCACTTCTCAGGCCTTCTACCTGCCTCATGCATTCTGCATACTCTTTTACCTGAAGAATTCCCCACCTATATTAGTTTTCTATTGCTGCTATTAAAAAATTACCACAAGGGCGCCTGGGCAGCTTAGTTGGTTAAGTGTCCAACTCTTGATTTTAGCTCAGGTCATGATCTCGGGGTTGTGAGATCGAGCCCTGGGATGGGCTCTGTGCACAGTGTGGAGTCTGCTTAAGATTCTCTCCCTCTGCAACCCCCCACCCACTCATGAGCACTCTCTCTCTCTCTCAAAAATAAAATAAAATAAAATAAAATAAAATAAAATAAAATAAAATAAAATAACCACAAACTCAGTGGCTTAAAATGCACAAATCTATTAACTTATACTTCTGGAGATGGGAAATCCAAGTTTAGTCTGTCTGGAGTGAAATCAAGGTGGCAGCAAGCCTGCATTCCTTCTGGAGTCTCTAGAATCTGTTTCCTTGCCTTTTTACCTTCTAGAAGCCGCCTGTGTTCTTAGCTCAAGGCATCATTCTCTAACTTGAAAGCCTGCGGCATAGAATCTCCAAATCTTTCTCTCTGTCCTCTGCTTCTTTCATCACATCTCCTTCTTTCATGCTCTGACCCTCAAGCCTTCCTCCCATGTAGGTTCTTCTGATTAGATAAGGCCCACCCAGATAGTCGGGGATAATTTTCCCATCTCAAGATCTTAGTCACATCGGCAAAGTCCCTTCTGCCATGTCAGGGGACACATTCTTGGGTTCTGGGGGTTAGAGTATGGACATCTTTGAGACCATCACTCTTTGTACCGCATCAGCTTTCAGTTCAGAAACTGGACTTTTATCCAAAAGGTCACTTTCTAGGGTGAGAAGAGTGGGACACTCACCTCAGTGGACAGATTTAAGGGAGCACCAAAAAAAAAAAAAAAAAATCAGTAACCAAAATAATATTGTAATGAAATATTTAAAAAAAATTAAAATTTCAAAAATCAATACCAAAGTTTTAAATAAAGACGTGGTTGGTGTTACAGACTTTTACGTTTTCCTTTGGCTCCAAAATGGCCCCGCGTGACAGTATCCTTTGCTTAATTACCAAAAGGAGGCGATCCAGGCTACACAAATGAGATGAGCTGGTGCTGGTCTTGGATTTCAAAAGAATAACCGAAGGAAGATGGGGTCTGGCAGGCGGTTTTCCTGCTGGCGACCGAGGGAGCAGGGGCGGAAAGCGTGCCTAGCCTCAGAGGTGGGAACTGCTAGGCCGGGGCCCTGGTTTTGGGAAAATGCTAGTGGCCTTTGGGCCACTGGATGGTGTAACTTAGATTATGTGCCTGGTTACATAGCCAACCTATTAACCTATTCTCTGACTCAGCTGAAGATGCTGGGAGCTACCTATTATCCTTGGCTAAATCCCTTTTCGACTGAAATAGCCAATTTGCTATTGTTAGCAACTAACAAGCTGAATAATGTAATTGATCACAATAAGGACTATCTAATTTGGTTGGGGTAGCCAAATCAGGGTCACAGGCATGCACCAATGTTTGAAGAGCAGCATGGTAGTGCCTTCACCAAGGAAGTAAAGCATGGACACCTCATCTAAAAACCTGATTCTAATATTCTCCAGAATCTAAAAATAAAATCGTTACTTCTCAGTTCCCTACCTGGATACTTCCCTGGTTCCAAATTAGTAGCTTATTCAGGATTTTATTAGTAATAAAATCATATTGACTTTTTCTTTGCTCACTGAATAACAGATCAATTCCTGTTGGAATCATATGTAAGGGGCTGGAAGGTCCTTTCTGATGTGAGCCTACTCTCCCTCTCTTTCTGCATTTTATACAGAGATAGAATTACGATTCCAGATTTCTAGGCCTTATCTTCGACTTCCTAACTTAGCTGATCTTTCTTTGGCAGGTCAAAATGGTACTGTGACAGTTTACTTCAAATTTTCAGGGGTACCTGGCTTGTGTAGCTACATTTTGTTCTTTCTAGATTCTTTCTTTGTTAAAAGATTTTTTTTTTTTTTAAAGATTTTATTTATTTGACAGAGAGAGACACAGCGAGAGAGGGAACACAAGCAGGGGGAGTGGGAGAGGGAGAAGCAGGCTTCCCGCTGAGCAGGGAGCCCGACGTGGGGCTCGATCCCAGGACCCTGGGATCATGACCTGAGCCGAAGGCAGACGCTTAACGGCTGAGCCACCCAGGCGCCCCTCTTTGATCTCTTTTGAGGGAAACTCATCCATATTTGTTTACGGGGTACTGACAAAATGCCCAACATTTCCATAGGTATTACCAGAGAGAAAAGAAAAAAAAACTGTAAAGCTTGCCTTCCAGGAACTTAAATTTTAATTGGAAGGTGGAAGTTTTTATTTAAGAAAAAACATGGAGTAAGATATGAGAATGTATGGAATCAAGTGCAAAACGATGGGGTACAAACTGAGCCTTACCTAATTTAAAGTTTTGGACATTTATTTAGATAAGTGGCGGCCAGAGGGACCCACTTGAGAGGGATTTCTTGCGAATGATTATGGTGTCGACTTCTTTCCCGTTTCCACAGAAGAAACTTTAAAATTTAGAATGAGAATTAAAGAATATGATATGAATTAAATTCATACTTAATTGAGATTATGAGTTAAAGAAGGCTGGAACTGTTAGCATAAGAGGTAGGAGGTTATCAGCTTGGACTGAGCCGAGAAAATAAAAACCACTTCAGATGGTTCCCGCACACAGGTATTTGATATGGGGAACTAGATTGTCAAGTTGTTGGAAAGGCTGGAGGAGCCTAAACGGGAAGGGTGTTTTCGGAGATAAAGGGCTCTAGGGGGCTGCTGTCCGCCCCAAGGCCCAAGCCCATCGGCCCCAAGGTGCCTGCAGGCGGGCTGTTGCTTCGACCTGGCCCAGGGGTCCTGCGGGGACCACAGGCGCTGGTAGCTGCTCTCCCCGGAGGGGGAAAGGTTCCTGCTCTTCTTCTTCCTCCCTCTAATCTCACTTGAAACCTCCTTTGGCAGGACCTCCACTGGGACCCTGCTGGCAGAGGAATCTGTGAAATGTCGTTCCAGGCTTCTAGCTCCTGCTAGGAACCACCAGACACTATCTGGCTCACGAATGGCGTGACGCCAGTGCCGTTTTCGAGAGATTTCTCCAGGGCTGGCTGAAGTCCCATGTTCCCGACAATGCTTTTTTTTTTTCTTTTTTCCTCTTCTCACTCACACAGTCTCCCTTTGGGTTCGGTTTTCCCTTGTCATTGGCATTTTCTGTCATATTAATATTATTTGCATGTTTTATAGGACTTAGTTTTCTCTCCCTAACTGAATTTTTAAAGATTGGGAGCACAACTTTATTTATTAACAACGAATTTGCTGTGGAGGGAACAAAATTCTCTTCGCGGTGTTGGTGACAGAGCAGTGAATAAGACATTTATACTCTGTTCTTAAGGAGCTGATAGTCCAGCAGGGGAGGCTGAGAATAAAGAAATAAACGCATATTTACTATTACTTGGTGACAAATGCTGTGAAGAAAAATAAGGTAGGGTACAGCGATAGAGACAGTGAGGATGGGAGGAGGCTTTTTTTTTTTAAGATTTTATTTATTTATTTGAGAGAGGGTGAGAGAGAGAAGAGTGTGTGTGTGAGCACGAGTGGGCTGAGGGGCAGAGGGAGAAACAGGCTTCCCGCCGAGCAGGGAGCCCAACGTGGGGCTCGATCCCAGGACCCTGGGACCATGACCTGAGCTGAAGGCAGACGCTTAACCGATTGAGCCACCCAGGCGCCCCATAGGAGGAGGCTATTTTTACGTGGTGGCCAGGGACAGATTTTCTGATAAGGGGACCTGTGAGATATGAGAGAGGGAGCCAGGAACACATCCAGGGAGGGAGCTTTCCAGGCAGGAAACAGCAAACAGAGAACTGAGACAGGAACTAGCATGACAGGTTAGAGGAATGGCAAGGAGTCCAGGGAACTGGGGAAGAGAGAGTGCCACGAGGTGGCAAGAAACGTGATCAGTGTGGGGAAGGGAAAGGGAAAAAGATTGCATAAGACATATATCTTTTGTATTCCTCCCAGAGTTTGTTTCCTTCTGACAAGATAACATGTTTAACTCCGGTCTTCAAACCCAACACCCACCTCCTCAAACATGAGCTTTTTCCCTTTTGTCATTTCTTTCTCTTTTTTTCTCTCTGGATGTGAGCCTGTAGCAACATTTATTTTCCCTTTATTAAATTGCAAGGACCACTTTCCAGAATGAGGTAGCTAGATCGGCTATTCCTGCGGGCAGGTTGCCTTAGCAACAGGGCAAATCTTACCCATTTCAGCAAAACCTTATCAATAAAGCAGTCTCATATGAGACTAATGTGCACATCATTAAATGCTGGCTATGCTTTTCCTCCGTTCCTTAAGCAGGGCACTTCTCAGATTGCTAATGAGGTGCATGCAGATTCACTAAATTTCTTCACAGGAGCAGACACTAGGAGAGCCTAATAATAGAATGATCCTTAGCAGTCACCGTGGATGACCCCAAGTCACCATATTGCTTTGACTTCCTCATTCTACCACAGCGCATTCTGATCCCCCACAGACATAGGTGTGTAGGTACCAAGTTGAATAGCTGGCATCTATTTGGACTTACCAGTATCCATCACCTAGAAGCCTCACGCAATAACAAGGCAGTGTCTAGCAGGAGGAAGAGTGTATCCAGTCTTGCCAACTGCTGTTTATGAATGAACACGTTTGTGGGTCCCTGAAGGGGCAAAAGAAAGTAAAAAAACAACCCATATACCTCAAACCTTTCAGGTTAAAACTTAAGACATCTAATGCCACTGAGGCACATTATACTATTTATGGTAAGAAGCAAGTATATAAACTAAGACCTTTTTGTTACAATAAATTGTATTTTTTGTTTTAAATATTTGTGAGAAATCTAAGAAGGAAGCTTTGTATTAGTTCAGAGAAACAATATATATATACATATACATACATACACACATGTGTACCTAAATCAATCAATCTATGTATCATCTATATCTGTTATCGTCTATATCTGTCTATTGATTGATTGGTTGATTCACTGATGGGACTAGGCTCACATGACTGTGGACACTGGCAGTACTGAAATTGGTAGGGTAGATTTGTAGGCTGGAAATTCCGGTAAGAGTTGATGTTTTAGTCTTGAGTCTGAATTCCGCAGAGCATCAGGCCAGAAGCAGGCAAGCTTTCTATGTTACAGTTTTAGGAGAATTCTTTCTTCTGATGAAATCTTGGTCTTTGCTCTTAAGGCCTCCAGGTGATTGGATGTGGCCTATCACTTTATGGAGAGTAAACTGCTTTGCTCAGAGTGTATTGATTTAAATGTTAATCACATCCATAAATACCTTCACAGCAACACCGAGACTGGTGTTTGACCAAACAACAGGGCCCTGGAGCCTACCCACATTGACACATAAGATTAACCGTCACAGGGCTCAAAACAAGAGATTTGATTTTGATAGCGCTGTTTTCTAAGGGTAATTTCATTTTTTAAAATGTGAGGGAGTAAAAAGGAAGTGAAACTAGGATGTAGAAGAAATATGGGAGCTAAAATAAAAGTGATTCTAATAATTCTAGCAACTTCCTTATCCTTTTTTTTAAAATTTCCTTAATTATAGAATGTTTATATGGCAAAACCATAGGGATGCATATTCAGTAAACTGATGAATCAGAATTTGCTTTATAATTATTTTATATGGGTACCATCAAGTTAAAAAATAATCTTGGTACTTTGACAACAGAAAACTACATATCCTGGATAAAATTAAAATCTGTAATTTGAGGCTTTTTCAGCTAAGATAATTAATGCCTTTCATTAATGTGGTATGGTTTGATTAAAACAAATAATAATTGGCTTGGACAATAAAAGTGTAGAAAGGACTAATATCAATGAATTAACTCGTGCTGGGGTTCGTCACACAGGGATGTCTCTCTCTATGGCTGTGTGGTTAGAGCTCACGTGTATTTATGCAATCTTTTATGATGGTCAGTTTCTATCATTAGATGATCTTCTCTTGCAAAGCAGGACCCATGGCTTCCATGTCTTGGTGATGTGATCCCCATCTGATATAGTCTGTGCTGATACTGTACCTATAATGATATTGTGAAGCCATAAGCTATTGCCACATTGAGACAGTTAGTTTTATGTCCAGGCTAGGGGACCCACTTCTTTAATCGAATACTGCTGTGAAAGTATTTTGTAGATGTGGTTGATATCTACAATCAATTGACTTTAAGGGGATGGCGGTTGATAATAGGGATGGATCTCATTCAATTAGTTGAAGGCCTTAAGAGCAAAAACTGAGTTTTCTTAGATGAAGAAGAAATTATGCCTTAAGACTGTAACATAAAAATCCTGTCTGAGTTTCCAGCCTGCCACCTGCCCTATGGATTTCAGACTTGCCAGTCTCTACAATTGTTTAAGCCAATTCCTTGAAATAAATCTCTCAAAAACCTTATATATACTGAATACATACATACATACATACCCACCCACACACACACGTACATATATACCCTACTGGTTCAGTTTCTCTGGAGAACCCTGAATAATACCCACACTAATATGGCTTTTGTTTGATTCATTCATGTGCATTGTTGAACTTGGAATGTACCTGGTAAAAAATTAGTGTCTATATGACATTGCTTAGTCTAACAGAAATAAGTCATTTAGGCCATGATGTTGTGGACCTATTTGTAGAGATCAAACAGCTATTTTCCTGGGGATGGCTAGTGACTTGTAAAACCTTTCACAAGTTGGCTTGAATGTAGGGTTTATTAAACTGGACAGTATCATCTTATAAACCTAATTTGTTGGGCTGTGGGACTCAACATTGAAAGTATTAATTGCCAAATATTCCTTAAAGTTGGGTATCTAGTAAAATAAATAGACTAATATAATGGCAATGCCTAAAATCATGACCAATTGCAAGTTACATGGATCCCTCTGCAAATGGAGACATCCATGAACAGGAGGGTTGAGGATGTTTGTCGTGTCAGATGGATGACAAAACATGTGGTAAGGATCCCTGCATGAAATTTCAGTGCCTTATAAAAGAATGCCAGAATCTGAGCTTGGTTTAAAAACAAATATCAGGCAAGGGGTGTGGCTTTGTTTTCTGCAAAAGGACACTAAGATAGAGAACAGCAGGAATGCTCAGGGTATGGACTAATAAGGAACCTTACCCAAATTGCCATCAACAGATCTGTTGGAGAAGGTGCTGGGTGTAGATGTATTCTTGGTACGATTCTAGAAATGCAGACACAAATACACGGTCTTCAGAAACTCAGCCTGAAGCCATGTTGTGACAGAGGGCAGAAAACTGGCAAGGGTTTCTTTTTCTTTCTTTTTTTTTTTTAAGATTTTATTTTTATTTATTTGAGAGAGAGAGAGAACACGAGCAGAGGCGGGGCAGAGGGAGAAACAGACTCCCCGCTCAGCAGGGAACCCAACTTGGGGCTCAATCCCAGGACCCTGGGATCATGACCTGAGCCAAAAGCAGATGCTTAACTGACTGAGCCACCCAGGCTCCCCACTGGCAAGCGTTTCTTAAAATAGAGAATTTTCTGCGTGTGTGTTAAAACATGTGGTTTTACAAATTATCATGAGTGCTACCAAACCCACAATTTTATTACTCATAAAATGTTCTTCTGCTTTCTCAAGTTAACCAATGAGATCTGGGAAGTCTGACATAGAATTATTTATTAGAAGTTGGGCAAGCCAGGTCAAGCAAGTCCAGGCTCAGAGGGGATGGTTTTGGGTGATTGGAATCAAGCATAGCATGATTACATACTGAATACATACATACATACATACATACCCACCCTCTCTGCTCTTTTGTCAAGTCCAGCGACTTTTCATCTGCCCTCCTTCTCCAGCGCTCCTGCTGAAGTTACCTCTCAAAAACCTTGCTTCTTGACTTACCACCCCCTGACCAGTTTTTCTTCCTCTATTCTGCTGATTCTCCTTTTTCTCCCCCTCTAGCTTGCTCAAATGCTTTCTTCTTTAAAGAATGCCGTTTAAGAGGCCGCTAAATGTCTCAGCACCGAAATTAAGTCATTTCAGGGGATAATTTTTTCATCACTGGGAAAAAAATATCCTAGTCCTGACTTTTTGTATTTTCCCCTCTCTTTCCAGCTTGCCCTTTGTGAAGAAGATGGTTTAAAAAAAAAAAAAGATTTATTGATTTATTTGAGAGAGAGAGAAAGCAAGAGAGCGTGCACATGTGAGCAGGGAAAGGGGCAGAGGGAGAGAATATTCAAGCAGACTCCCACTGAGCATGGAGCCCTTTGCGGGGCTCTTTCCCACGGCCCATGATATCAGAACATGGGCTGAAACCGAGAGTCGGATGGCTCAACCAACTGAGCCACCCAGGCGTCCCAAGAAGAGGCTATATCTAAATCATAACAAAGCATGGAATTATGTTAAGAATTCTCCAAAATTAGCCAAAGAAAAGGTTTTTTGGTTGTGTCATGGCCCCCTCGCTCAGAAGAGTCTGGAAGACCTCTGTCTACTCCTGTGAGAGATAGATGGCAAACCCCACTCAGAAGAGCTTCCTCTAGGATGGAGCCAGGGACCTGGGCCCCTGAGCCCAGACTGGCAACACGTGTGGGGATCCACTGGGCCTTGTGAGATCAGAAGAGTAGGAAGAGTGGGGGAGACTTGGGCCCCCCGTGCAGAGACTGAAGGTGTCTTTGAGAAAAGAACAGAAATGCTTTTGTACCTCCTTCAAGTTCACATGTTTGAGAACAGCCAGTTTTTGTCTTGGGAGAGGACTGAGCCACCCTACTCTTCCCACCCTTGGGATTGTGTATCTGTTCTGTGTGATGTGCTTGAGATGTAGTAGTGGTTGTTACCATCTCTCTTCTGTCATTTTACCAAAAATGTCTCCCTTCGTATTTCTCGCTGCCTTCCAGTGGTATAACTCTGATACCTGCATGTGTGAAGAATCCAACCTGCCCCAAACCCTGCGTGCCCTTCCCACATGTGTCTCATGCTCCTGATTCTCGAAGACATCATGAGTCTCCCAGTCAGGAGGCTTGGCACTTTGGAGTTCTCCTTGGCTCTTCTTCATGTCTGGTAACTCATAGGTGGTAGGCTTCATGTTCTGTAGCTTGTTGGCCTGTGGTTTGCATCATGTAGCTATCCTCCTTTCTCCATGGATTCTATGAATGCTCTATCCCCAAGGCTTATTTACCTTGTGGGACAGCCTTTGAATTGGCTTCTTCCTCTTTCCTCTCTATTCCAAGCTAGACTTGTTTTCTTTTTTTTAAAAAAAATCCTCTTATCTTGCCATTGCTGTTCAAAAACTCCGAGTTTATATCCCTTCACTTGGTCTCCAGAGCCCTTAGGTCATTCTTCAAGCATTCTTATTTCTCCAGAAGAATGTCTTCACTCATATTAGAATGGTCCTGTGGCCACAGGGACAAAGCCTGCTTCTTCTTACCTGGCTGTCTTTCTCTTCATCTTTATCTATGCCTGTTAGCAAGGATGGTTTCAGTTCTTATGGTCCTCTCTCAGTACTTGAAAGCCCAGCAAGCATCACTTCCTTTGCATTGTTTGGCTCCTGTCACTTCTTGGCTGCTGGCACACCCTTCATGTTTCCCCTCTAGTGCTCACTATCGACTATGGATGCTGGGCGTCATGGTAGGCACTGGGCACATGGCAGTCGAAGAACACAATCTACTTCCTCATGAAAGCAAGGGTCCAAAAGGCCATCTCTGATGACTACATAAACCTGGAAACAGGGCACCACTTTTCCTTGTAGCCACCAAAGAAAGCCCTTCACAAAGCATTAGTGAGCAATGTAGATGTTACCAAAGATTCCCAGGGAGACAGCAGGAGAGGGTGTCAATGACACAGCCAGTAATCACAATACATTTTGGTAAGGACTGAAACTAATATCATTTCCTGTCTCTGTTAAGCAATCCTGGGACCAAGCACATTTTCCCGTCCTTGTCTTATTTGGAGTTAGGTAAACTTTCCTGTCTGTATGTAAAACAACACTGATGACAATTCAACAAAAACAAAACAAGTGAAACAAAACAAAACAAAGCAAAACACAATGACAGAAATCTTCACTACTCATTCCAGAAAACACTTGTTCCTGGAAGACAAGACTGCGAGTCACCAAGTAGCCCACTCTCTAGGGCTCTCTTTGAAATCCCCACCTCACTGTCCCCATCAAGTCACAGCTGATATGTTACAAGCTCTGGCCTATCCCCACCAGTTTCCCACCTTGCAAGACCTGTCTGAAGATGACCTGGGTCTCAGAACACCATATATATGTTTTCCCAATTTCCCCATTTTGAGACACTGCTAAGCTCTGTCCAGTGTTGTTCTGTCAAGTACTGTTATTCTAGAAAGTTAATAAATTAAACTTTGCTTGAACAACGGGTTTTTCTGGTGGCTTTCTGGGAAATCCATGAGGTATTTTTCTGCCTCTCTCTCTCAGAGTCTGCCATCTTCCAGGCTTCTAATCCCTCATCATGTGGCTTCTCACTGAACCTCTAGCCCAACTTCCTCCTTCATAGGCAAGGAAATTTAGGTCAGCCTGACTGACAGACCCATAGGCCTTTGGAGGGCCAACCATCAGGTAGACTAACCGAAGCATTTACCTGACCAGGTGGGTTTCTATCTGCAGAAATTAAATGATTATCTCCATGACAGTAAATAGCATAACTCTACCTCGAGTTTGGATGGTGTGGAAACCTCTGTGGATTTTTATTAGTTTTTTTTTTTTTTTCATTTCTTTGCTTTCAACCTATCTCAGGAGGCTGAAACAGCTGCCCAGCAGCCACTCAAGAAATAGTTTGAAAGTACAGAATCAGCACATGGCAGGAAGAAACATTCACAACTCTGACTCTGCCGTACGTCCTCTCTTCTAAGGACAGGAGAGTTTGGTTTTTGTGTGGATATAGATTGACATGAGGATTACTTTCCTCTCCAACTAACTTCTCCCAACACCATGGTGTGTCAACATCTCTGATTTCAAAAAGAAAAAAAAAAAAGAAAGAAAGAATATGAGGAAATCCAGAAATTCTTTGGGATTAACCAGTGTTTCTGTGAACCTTTTGGAAGCATGGTGGAATTTTTTTAGAGCACAAGTGTGCTTTTAAAAGTTCCCTATAAATATAATTTTTAACGACTGTATAACATTCCATTATGGTCACATTCAGTAATTTTCTTTACTGCTTCCTTATGATGGACATTTAGGTTGTTTACAATGTTTTAAGATTTTGAACATTCTTAAGAACAAATCCTTGTCTGCATTCCATATTGTTTCCTTTCAGGGTAAATTTCTGGTTGTGGAATGACGGGATCAAAAACTATGGCTCTTTCAATGTCTTTAACTAGACATTGTACATGGGTCTCCCTTTGGAAATGTGAGATGTATGTCCCCTGTGAGAAGTTTTAATGCATGGCAGAGAAAAAATATGCTGAGTTAGTCGTGGGCACTAGGTGCTGACCACATTTATATGGAAACCGAACTTTTGAATATCAGTACCCGCCTCCACCTTTGCTTTTAAACAAGTAGACCCAGTGGACGGCAGTCAGGGTCTGTCTGTTTAGGGAGAAACCTTTATCATTTCAAATGCAAGATTCAGGAAATGCCACACTTCCCATTTCCTGCCAGAGCTGCAGGGACTCTGGACTTCCTGGAGAACATGGAGGCCAAGGTGCTGAGCCCCTTCCTGGTCTCAGATGAGGCGTTCATTCTCACTTGGAAGCATCATCCTCCCTCGGAATTACTTTCTGTGTGTTCTTTTTACTAGAACACATTGTACTTTTGAAAAACCAGTCCCTCTTTTGTGTTCTTCCCTTATGCTCTGTTGAGAGTGGTGCATTTTGCTAAATTGTCTAACCAAGCAGAGCAATTATGCCCAAGGAGACAGGAGGCTGACTGCCTTGCCAAATGAATGGTTTTCATGGGAACAGCGGTGAACACACTGGACTCAGAAAGGAAACTTGCCAGTGACCTTGTTTGGTGCTGGCCCTCCTGTCTGGTTTTCTAGAACTTGTTTATATTGCTGATGCTCTAATAAACAGCCCTTTTCATGGGGTAAATCCTTGAAATAGTTTTATTCCCAACATGGATCCCTATGCCAGTCAGATGCTGGCTGAGTGATTGCTGTTCTCTGGGAAATTAGCTCAGAAATCAGCAAGCCCCTGGTCTTTTACCTCCTATGTGAGGTTTACTTCCAACCACTCGGTCTTTAGATATTCATCAATTGGCCAAGTGAGTCAGATCTTGTTTTGGGGCCTGGAGATAGAGTGATGGATGAGATAGACAAGGTCCCATTTCTCATGGAGCTTATATTCTAGCGGGTAGAGTCAGACAACAAACAGATAAATAAATACAAAATGTGTCAGATGCTGATAAGGAACGCAGAGAATTAGAATAGCCTGCTGCGATGGTGAATTTCTATTCCTGTTTGGATGATCCAGGAAGGCATACCTGAGCTCAATTCTGAATAATAGCTCAGATTGGCCTGTTTAGGAGAGGGTCGGAACATGTCAGGCTGAGGAAGAAATAAGTATAAATCCCCAAGGCAAGCAAAAGACTGGTGGATTTAACAAACAAAACCAGAAGGAAGGCCACATGGGAAGGACTTAATGAGTAAGGGGGGTGTGGTACGCGATAAGGTTTGATAATTTGTCAGGGGCCAATCACAGGGGGCTTTGAAAGCCAGAATGAGGTGACAGGGTTTTTTTGTTTTTTTTTTTATTCTAAGTGTGATAGGAAGCCAATCGAGAATTTTAAGCAAGGAGTGACATATTGTGATTTACTTAAAAACCCTCTCTGCTGGGTGAGTGTTAACTGTCATGTAGGAACAGCAGAGGAGGCCACAAGGCTACTCAGGAACCCATTGCACAGGGGATCCAGGAGGGACATGAGAATGGATTGAGCTAGAAAGGCAGCAGTGAAGATGGAGAGCAGTGGCGGAATTGGGACGCGCACTTGCACACTTTTCCTAACAACAGCCAATTCTCCAATACCAAATGGGTGTCCAAAAATTCAGTTCAAATCTACCCAGGGTTAGCACAGACCCTACAGGTTAGAGACTCAGTTCCACAAGACTGCCCTACTTCAGACACCAGCAGCTTGTGGGGTCTCTAGGTGCCCTCACTTTTGTCTGGCTGACTACAACCTTGGGGGTACCCATGACATATCCTTTGTTTTGATAATTTGCTAGAAGGACTCAGGGAAGTACTATATTTACTATCAGAGCTATCATAAAGGATACAACGGACAGCGAGGTGGAGAGGTACATAATGTGAGGTCTGGAAGAGTCTGAAGTATGGGAGCTTCTGACCCCATGGAGTCAAGATGCACCACCTTCCTGGCATATGTTCACCAACCCAGAAGCTTCTTTAGCCTCATTGTTACAGAGTTTTTATTTATCCAAGTTTCATTGCATAGGAATGATTGATTAAATAATTGACTGTTGGTGATTGAACTCAATCTCCAGCCCTGCTTCTTTCCCTGGAGGTGGTGAAAGTTCTTATCCTCTGATCAATGCTTGGTTCCTTTGGGGACCAGTCTCCATCTTGAACTACTATTTAGGGGCCCTGCCAATAGTCCTCTCAACAGCATAAACCCAGGTATAGTTGAAAGGGGCTCATTATGAATAACAAAAGACACTCCTATTCCTCAGGAGATTCCTCAGGAGGTTTTAGGAACTCTACCAGGAAAGGGGACAAAGATCAAATATATATTTTTTATTATACCCCAGAACTGGAGGCAGATTTTATAGACTTGGATGGAGGGAATGGAGAAAAGAAAGTCTGGGTGTATTAGCTAGGGTACTCTAGAGAAGCAGAACTAATAATTACCTATCTATCTATCTATCTATCTATCTATCTATCTATCTATCATCTATTTATCTATCATCTATCTATCTATTTATCTATTATCTATCTATTATCTATCTATCTATCATCTATCTATCTATTATCTATCTATCTATCTATTATCTATCTATCATCTATCTATTTATCTATTATCTATCTATCTATTTATCTATCTATTATCTATCTATCTATCATCTATCTATCTATCTATTATCTATCTATCATCTATCTATCTATCTATTATCTATCATCTATCTACAAAGAAATGGCTCATGCAATTATGGAGGCTGGGAAGTCAAAAATCTACACTATGGGTTGGCAGGCTCAGGACCCAGTGGCTCCAATATCGCAGTGCCAGTACAAAGACAGTCTACTGTCTTTTTCTCTTGTTTGGAGAGACCACTCTTTTATCCATTCAGGCCTTCAACTGATTGGATGAGGCCCACCTATGTTATAGAGGTCAATCTACTTTACCCAAAGTTCATCAGTGTAAATGTTAATCTCATCCAAAGACACTCTGCAAGTTGACCCATAAAATTAACCATCACAGTGGGTAACACCTAGTTTTCTTGCTTATGTATCACCAAATTGTACTGGTGTCTTGGCTTTTTCAATAAAGATGCAGACATGTGACATAATTTGAATTTTATGATTTCCAAAGCTAGTTTGGATCACTCCACAAGATTTCATTTGCTCTTCATTTGCTTATTTTGGGTGGCAGTGGGGACTTAGTGGGAAGAGGAGGAGAGTTAGAATGACTAGTTGATACATTTTGAAATTTCAAATTGACTAGTAATCTCTGGCCCACTGTGTAAGAGAAAGAATGAAGACCATATGTGCATGCGCTGTGTGGGCAAACACCTGTCGCGCTATGAACCTGTCACAGTTCTAGGGGTCATGGAGCAGCTTCCTTACCAATATGTGATTTCAGGTTAACAGACACAATGTGAGCAAAATTTTGCAGCAAGATGGAGTAGCCCCCCTGCTGGGTCCAGCACAGGTGAACTGGCTACTGATGAGAGGAGGTCTTCACAGGTTGAGGGTGGGAAGGATAGCAGCATTGTCCTAGGGTACAGACCATGCTCTCCAAGTGAGGACTGTAGGGTCTGCAGAAGGTGGGTCACTCAGCTCCCGTAAGACCTCTAGGACTCAGGCAAAGCCTCTTGTATCCTTTCCTCCTGCTCATGTGGTCCCTCACGTCCCGCCCTTTCATTAGAGATCCCCAAATCATTTCTTTTCTTTAGGTTCCCCCATTTCCCTAGCCTAGAGTTGTTTTCTGGTCTTTGGAAAGAAATCCTTTCTTTTTCAGGCACGTACATGCTGGGATTTCCTTCTTTCCTCTTGCACTGCCCTTAGCATAAATTTTGAAGCGCCTTGGCTTCAGTTTTGAAATCAGGTTTTGGGAAACCAAAAGTTCTGAGCTTTTGAACTCATGCAGACAGAACTGTTTGAAATGGAGTGGGGTGCAGGAAGGTGTCAAGAGTTTTGGAAAGGAAGGGAAAAAACACTGGAGGAAAAGGAAAAAATCATTTAATATCTCGAAAGTGTTAGCCTGACCAATAAGGATCAGGATCTCCAGCCAATAGTGTTCTTTTAGGTAATCCACAAAAGTCTGCTTTCCCATCAGTTTCCAAAAAGATAGCTCTTTTACTCTTTCAGTCAATTTTTGGTAAGTAATATTTTTTTTTTCATAGAGAGTTGAAAGGCTATCCAGACATCTGAGAAGGCTGAAAAATGACTGAAGTAATTTATAGACACAGAGAAGCTGTTAAAAAGAAGTATAAACCATAACCTCCATTTAAAAATTTTCCTCTACTATTGGCCACTCTGTCCTCTTTATAGACTTCTCTTGGAGGCTTCGTCTCATTTTTCTGTTGTTCTCTGTCCTTGCCTGGAAGTGGATAGTCTCCAAAGTGGAATGTATACACGGGGCTGGGTGCAGAGAAGCTAGATGATCTATTTGGGTGTAGAAAGAAAATATGAGGATTTATACTTTAAAAAAATCTTGTGTTTTACAATTATTCTATTTTTTTGATGTTACGATAGTAGCACCATGCTGACTTATATATAATATAGAAATAATCACAGTTGCATAATAAAAATATTTAGAACTGTTATGCTAGAAATCTTGCAGGTCCTCATTTTCTTTTCTAAGCCTGATTTTTCTAAATTATTGGTCTTCAAAGCTGAGGTTCCTTGTAAAAAGTGCTGATTCCTGTTTGTCCTCCACCCCCAGTTATGTTTCAGTTGGTCTTGGGTGGGGCCCAAGAATCTAAATTTTAAGGGAAGTTTCCCAGATGGTGCTTGAACAGATGTTTGGAAAAGACCTTAAAGTTTTAATTTCCAATTGCTCATGGCATCTCTTGGTGAAACATGAGACAGCATGAGTTACCTGCAGATTTTGACTGAGGCAATTTGTTGCAGACTGTGACTCTTCATATACGTCTTCTTTTTTATTTTTTTTAAAGATTTTTATTTATTCATTTGAGACACAGAGATACAGAGAGAGAGAGAGAAAGCATGAGTAGGGAGAGAGGCAGAGGGAGAGGGAGAAGCAGGCTCCTCGCTGAGCCAGAAGCCCGATGCGGGGCTCGATCCCAGGACCCTGGGATCATGACCTGAGCCCAAGGCAGACGCTTAACCATCTGAGCCACCCAGGCGCCCCATATACGTCTTCTAAATTGCAGCAATGGCTGACTGTGTGTTCTTGACCCTTGTCCTAGATTCCAGGAGAGGAAAAGGACTGTTGAAGATATTTTACTGTCATCTTTCCAATTCTTGCCTTTACGTGTCCTTCCATTGCTCCCTGTGTTGTGAGTGAGCAGTCGTATCTCTACATTTGTCCCCTCTAATTTTAAACAATGTGACAATGTCCTCCAATAATGCTTCTAATGGCCTGCTTTTCCTTCCCCAAGGAGTGGTCTTCCATGAGTGGCAGACGCCTTTGACATGAACACCTTAGTACTAACATGGAGATATGCCTTCCGCAACCCTGGCCAGGGACATGCCCACGAATGAACTAAAGATGTGACCTTTTAAATATCACTTCTCTTAAGGTCTCGCATTGTGGAACGAATGCTGGGAAAATGTCATGTCAACTGGTAAACAGCCTCGCCAGTACGATTTACTCTATTTGCAACACTGGGGGAAAAAAACGTTTGTTTTAGCTGTAAATTATTTCCTCTTTCCACAGAGCCTAGCAAAGGAAACACAAGAAAAAGAGGTGAAGGAGGGTCGGTTGTGCCATGGATGAGTAATAATTTCACCTAGTGATAGTCAAACCGGGGCATGCATACCTCATACGGCAGGAGCTGACTTTCCAAGGGTAGAGTGGCATCCTGGAGGGTTTTTGAATGTATTCAGATTCTGGATCCTCAGCTTCCATATTTATCTTTCTTGGAAAGTGATCAGCTTCAGAGCACGCCCTTGAAGGTGCTAAATGACTCGTCTTCCCACTTCTCCTCTCATATCTCATTTCTGCTGCCTATAGAGAACAGCGTGGCCCTCTCCTATGATAGCTCTTATTATGCAAGCTTGTTCGCGGTGAAAACACCTTGGGAAGGCCAAACAGACTGGACAACTCAAAATGCCATATTGGTGTCAGAGAAGTCCCTTTTAATCCAGACTCCAAAACCTCGTCTAGCCCTCTTACTAAAAAAAATGTATTTCCAAAAAATTTTACCTTTTATTGCTTATTAATGACCAAAACTTACACGTGCTATGTTGTCTTGATCTTGTGTAGGCTAATAAATAATATTTTTGTTTCCTGAAACCCTTCCCCCCCCCCCCCAATTTTAACCTAAGTGACTTATACTACATAAATTTAAACTTATCTACCTATGTTTGATCACTTATGATTGAGTGATCAATAACATTCAAATAAAAAATATATCACCTAATGGTAAATTATGTGGGCAAATAAAATGAAAATATGGTTTCAAAGAGAAAAGAAGTCATGTATAATTTGTGATTTTTACAAAAGAGTTTATTCGTGGGGCACTTGGGTGGCTCAGTTGGTTAGGTGTCTGCCTTCGGCTCCGGTCATGATCCTGGGGTCAAGCCCCATGTCTGGTTCCCTGCTCAGTGGGGGGCCTGCTTCTGCCTCTCCCTCTGCAGCTCACCCTGATTGTGCTCTCTCTCTCTGTCAAATGGGTGAATAAAATCTTAAAAAAAAAAGCTTATTAATGTATTTTAAAAATGGATGATGGTTGAGAGCACCTTGCTCTGTTATTTAAATTAACAGTTCAGTTTCAAAATCTCAAAATTTAAATATGATGCCAGAAATTCTATCCTTTGCAAGCATTTAAGCCAGCAATAAAAAAAAATGGGGGATGTCAACTTAAAATGTGTTACATAATCAAAAGTTTGAGGGTCTAACCCCTCTCTGACAACTTTTATAGCTGCTGTTGGGGGTGTTGTATAATAGGCCTATTTTTCCTTCCAATTATTTCTCTGGTCTTAGTTTATTGGTATGTTTAAAATTGTCCTCATGAAATTTTTCCTTCTACAGGATGGGGGAACTTGAACTCTTAAATGCTGATGGAAAAGAGCTAGGAAAGAGGAAGGGTTGGAAGATACAGATGAGAGGAGGAACCAGTGAGGGACCAAGGCCCTGGGGCAGGGAGGCATGGGAGGGATCGGATACACAGGTACATTACATGAGAAGAGGTGTGCCCCTTTCTTTGCCTCTTATGGGAAGGAAGGGAGAATAACTATGGAGATAGCTAAGTTTGATGGTGATGGTGATCGGGGCGGGGGGCAGGGGTGGTGGAGTACTGTTTAGCTGATAAAGGCCAGTTGCCTCAATTTTCTTGCTGAAGGAAGAAGTACTTATTTTGAGGGTGAAGAAGGCAAACATGTGTAGTTGGCATGTGACATGGTAAGGCAGACGTTGGGCATGTGACACGGTAAGCTGTGGATGGAACGGCCTCTACCCAGAGCATCAGGTTGCACCCTTACTACGGCAAATTTTTATGTGAATCAAGAAGTGGACTTACTCTTTTACAAATAATTTTTTAAATTAAATTTTGCTTGTAGGAAAGACCCCTGCTGATTTGTAGTTCTCCCCAAGCTGCTGATCTGTAACCATTCTCATAGCCATAACCACTCTCAACCATAGTTGATTGTCTCAGGATTTAGAGAACTTCACTGTTTTTACCTTCTTCTTTCTGTTCCAATGAGCAGAAGAAAACCTACTGAGTGTCAGGCATGTCTGGTGTATATTCTTCACTGTGAGTCAACCCAAAACCTTGTCAGGAGCTTTCTGGATCCCAGGACCCTCAGGGCTGTCTTGGTGTCAATCGGTCTGAATTGTAGAACACGAGGGACCTTGGGGGTAACTGAATGGGAATTAGTGTGAGGACGCAGCAGGACAGGCACGGGGCTGAAGAACCCATAGGCCGGGCCCAGGTCCACACTTCTCGTCTCAGAGAGAGAGAGCTAGCTGGTGCAGCCAGCCCCAGACATTTGCTCCTGCCTGCTCGCCTCTTACACATGACCCTTTTCCTTTCTTACTTCTTTTATATTTTCTGAACTTGGGGATGGATCTGATCAGCTTTTTCTTTTTTTTATTTAAACATTAGACCACATGGATGTAAATCAAAAGCCAGAGATTCCTGAATTCAGGAAATGTAACTTAATTTATTTTTCTGTAATAGAATTTAATTCTTATTACAAGCCTTCATTCCACCAGGCAGCCAAACCTTAAGTTTATTTGGGATAACCCCCTTTAGCCACTTCCCACATTCTGTATGGGGTCCAGCCTCATTTCCAAGGGGCTTTTAGAACATGTTTCTTCCCAGTGGGAGTGAGAGGGGGTCTGGCTGTCCTCATCATCAACCCACACCACCCTCTGCTGGGGATACTCATTCCTGCCTGCGTTTTGGTCATTGGTTCGTTCAGATTATACTTGTTCTGGGTCCTCTGGCTCTCACTCTGCATCCCTGCCAAACATGGTGGAAAAATCGATGCCTTCCTCCAGCAGGCTGCCTGGACCTACCTCCTGTCTGTGTAACCCCTATTTTTCTGACCCTCCCTCACCGTGGTGACCCACCAGTCAGACAAATCTGGGGTCCCCTGCTTTCCCAGGACCCATGTGCACACTTCCAGGAAGCGGGTCTAGGCCCAAGCTTGTGTGCTCAGTTCTGGGATAGGAAAGACAACAGGGCAAGACTCCCCACTCCTTCTGAGGCACCCACCAACTTCACGCTCTCCTGCTCCTTCTGAGTCTTTCTTCTTCTTGCCTGAGCAAATTTCATCCTAGGGACAGAAAAAAAGTCTTTCTGCCTGAGTACTGCTTTAAAAACTGAGGCTATCCTATCAGCCTGCTTCTGTCCTTCCGTCCTTTATCCTGTTATCCAGTTTTATTTTTCTCCACAGTGTTTCCCTCTGCTGGTCCTTTAGAAAACGTTTGTTTGTTTTTTGACTTTTCCCCACTAGACTATAAAGGGCTACGAAAGTAAAGACTATTTTCAGCACGTAGGACAGTGGCACGCAGATGGTGCTCAATAAAAATTTATTGAAAAAATACTGGATAAATAAATGAATGAAGCTGACCCTTGTGTCCTTTTGAGATACTCCTTTCTTGCGGCAGTGAAAGTAGAGTTCCAGGGGCGCCTGGGTGGCTCAGTTGGTTAAGCGACTGCCTTCGGCTCAGGTCATGATCCTGGAGTCCCTGGATCGAGTCCCGCATCGGGCTCCCTGCTCGGCGGGGAGTCTGCTTCTCCCTCTGACCCTCCCCCCCTCATGTGCTCTCTCTCTCTCATTCTCTCTGTCTCAAATAAATAAATAAAATCTTAAAAAAAAAAAAAAAAGAAAGAAAGTAGAGTTCCATTGCCTGAGCTGGGGGTGTGGGGGGGTGGGGAAGGGGAAGGAGGGCTATCAGGCCACGGATCCCAGGGGAAAAAAACCAAAACCCCAAACTTGGATAATATCTCTAAACGTTGTTTCATTATATATATATACATACAAGATGATAGCCCTACTGCTTAGGTTATTATGAGGATGGAGTTGGTGTTTTCCTCAAGGTGGAAGAGTCTCCCTGGTTCCTTTCGGGTAGGTAGATTTCATTTCCTGATGTGCTTGACAGGAAGTACTTGGCAGAGATTTAGAATGTAGCACAGCCATTCATCTTGGGATAGCTCAGTAGAGACTTTTGCTCCCAGTCGTATTCATGTGTTCTAGCCCGAGTTACTGTTTACATTCCTCTTGGAAACTCTTGATATAGCGGGTTGCAAAATCACTGTGGAATGCAATAAAATATAAAAATGAAGACTCGAGTGGGAAATGGATTTGAAGTTCATGGAGTTGTTTTTTTTTTCCCCAGCAAATATATTATTAAGGAAAACACATGCATAGATAGATTTATTTTTCCAGGAATAATACTTGTTCTAAGCAACTTTATTCTAAATAGAACAGTAGCTCCTTTATTTTTTTTCTTCTGCTAACTCTGCATTGAGTATTAAAGAACATAAATATTTTGAAAAGATTTACTGATTCATTCAAGTATCTTCAGTTGAGATAAAAAGACATCAAAGGCCTACATTGGGGAAAACCAGCGAGAATCCCTAAAGTCATAAGTCTTAGTGAAAATTCTCCCGGGTTAGAGAGGAGAAGGATTTGGTGTTCTCTTTGAGAGTAAGCTTTCTCGTAGATCAGAAGCACCACCAAGATTAAGATTTTAAATCATGTTTATTCTTAACACTAAATGATTACTTTTCACATCACAAATTTCTGTCTTTGCAGTCATTTAAAAATATAGGCAATAGTGGACCCATGAGTCACAAGTTAGATATTGGGGGTTGAAAATGTAGCTTGTCTTTTGCAGATTCTGGGGGTGTTTGAAGACCTATTTCTAAGAAAAACTATGTGCTTTCCACATAATTCAAGTTTTAATCAAGTCTCTCCTTTCTGGTAACTCCTGGTTCAGATGTTTCTCATTTCATGCCGTACTGTTCCCTGAAGAAGTAACTAAACTAGATCATCTTTTAAATGTACCGAAAGCACCAGCTGCAATAAATCACGAAAGGTGATCTCTTCTCCACACTGAATCACTACCTCTAATGTAGCTGACTTTTAAATTTGAATTCCCTGAGGCATGACTTAAAGCTTGGCCCTCAGCCAGACTGCCATTAGGAGATTTGTGCAGGTGATTCCAGTACACTCAGTGTAATTGGCCCCAGGCTTGCATCTGGTCCCAACGAAAGGACAAGACATATTTTTATGTCATTTTATGGACCAAAAAGACATACTATGGACATTTTATTGTAATATCCCCTTTACCTGTTATTGCTTATGTGCACATAAGAAAAATAATAATACAGGTTTAATTAAATTGGAGAGGAGAACACATTTCTACCCTTTTTTGTATTTTTCCCATTATAGGGAAATCTCAAATAAGGGATCATTTGGTCATGTGTCCACACGAATCATGCCACTTCGACTATACCTTAGATGCCTGGAGATCATATTGTTGCCTCCTTTCCATGTTTGCTGCCAAATGGGGCCATTTGTCAATGAGATGTTCTAGGAGCTTGTAGAAGGGATACGGTGTAGGGGCTCTGCGCTTTGATTTTTGTTTTATGATTCTGTGGCTCATAAAAGAATGCAGACTCGCCCAAAAATTCAGCTCACCATAGGAGCTGAGTAGCCAATACCACTGTTAGTACCTGATGACTCCTGTTTTCTGTTCTCCTGGAATTTCAGAGGAAAGATTTCCCAACGAGAGTTAACCTTTGAAATCAGTTGAGTGGGATTCAAATCCTATTACACAAAGAATTCTTTACAAGGACAAAATAGTGCTTAGGATCATCTAATCCAGTGAAAGCAGTCTTTCAGTGGAGAGGTTGAGCCCATTTGGAAGCTTGGGTAGAAGGAGAGTCACGAGCAGACAGGGTATTTCCCATCCAAGCACTACCTAGGGAAAGCGAGTTTTAGCCAAGAAACCTCAAGGGCTAAGGACCCCAAGTTATGCCACTGCCCCCATTCTAGAGGCAGTAGCCCAAATAACATTACCTTTCCTATTAACCTTTATTCCCTGTGTTCTGAGTCCAAATTCACTAGGGTCACTTGCTGAAGACTGTTCTTTCTCTTATATGTTTGTTTGCCCGGCATTTCTCAGCGTAGGCAGCCAATGGACGTCGATATATATCAACAGAATGTTGCTCCTCTTGCATAGTCGGTTGCTTGTGGATATGCCCCTGAAAGATAACAGGTCTCATATCCAGCTTTCTTATTCTTTCAGTCAACCGGTATTCATCGCACACCCACTACGGACTAATGCCAGGTGCAAGTCCTCTTGGGACAGAGCAGGGGATGCCTCGGTGGCTCAATGCCAGTTTTTGCTTGGAACCATCTGCAAGCCCTTGCCTTGCTCCCTTCCACGTTAGACTCTTTCTCAGAGTTCGATGTGGCACTGTTGCTGCCAGATGCTCATTCAAGCTTTGAAAGGATTTGGTAATTTTCGTTTGTTTCCTGGGTGGCAAGATGAGGGGCAAAATTGAGCTTTGCTTTGCAGGTGAAGCTTTTGAAAACCTCGAATTGCAAATCGTTCTCTATTGTCACTTTCAGGGCTGTACCTTCTGGGATGGGTGGCTCCTTGGTTTCCAGAAAAGCTTTTTAGCGCACAGCAGATTTTGACGAATGGTTATATAAAATCTTGGGGCCATTTTGGAGCTGGAAGGAGCCTGAGAGATTATCTGGTATAGCAGCACTTCTGTTTACGAAAGAGCATAAGTCACTTGGCCCAAAACTTGGCTCCGATTCTGCAAAAACAATTTTATTTGCCTTCTGTGACTTGGGGCAATTTTTTCACAGTTTCTAAAAGTGTGCTCTCTTGATCTGGGTGCTTCTAACACTGATTGTGATACTCCTCAAATTATTAAGATGCAGACCAGGCAAACTCAACTTTGCTCAAATTATACTAGAAAGTTCATAATATAATTTTAAAGAAGCAGAGAATGTTTTAGGATGCCATTGGTCTAGTTCTGACGAATACTACAAATCAATGGGGCAGCTGCCTCTAGCAGGAAGGCCTGCCTCTGTTGTTTCTTTGCCCCTGTGTCTCTGGTTGTTTGATAGCCATCAGGTTGTTATTCCCTGTTACTTGTGTTACTCACCTTTGTTGCAGTCTAGTCATGACTGAGAGCCTCCGAGAGATAGTGGTGGTAGGCAGGCTTCTCAGATGGCCCGCAAGGGATCACCACCTCCTAGTCTCATGGTCTTGTGTTATTCTCTCGCCTCGAGCCTGGGCTGTGCCTCGTGATCTGCTTCTAACCAACAGACATGGCAAAAGTGAGAAGATGCTCCTTCTAAGGTTATGTCACCAAGGATTGTGACTTCCATGTTGCTAGAAACTCTCTTTATTGCCTTCTTGGCTTGAACGCATTGATGAAGTAAGCTGCCATGATGGGAAGGCCAGGATGACAAGGAAGTGAGGATGGCCTCCAATGAATAGCGCCAAGGAACTGAGATCCTACCTTCAACTGCCCGTAAGGAACCAAATCCTGGAAACAATCACAGGGGCTTGGAAGCAGATGTGTTTTTTTCCATTCGAGCCATTAAGATGGCCAAAGCTCAGTGTATGCCTTGATAGCAGCCCATGAGAGACCCTGAAATGAAGGGACGCAGTGAAGCCATGCCTGGATCCCTGGCTCACAGAGGCTGTGAGGCGATAACTGTGTGTTGTTTTAAGTTGCTATGTTTTGGGGGTAATTTTTTTACAGCAACGGATAACCGATACAATAGCAAAAGGGGGTAAGACAAACTCCTAAACATACATTTATTTTAAAAGCATTGCTGGCCATGCGAATTTTTGCATTATGCATGACCTTATCTTGGCAATTGCACCATGAGGAGCGTTTTGAATGAAAATGCATTCAGGCACGAACGTGCAAAACTCCTCTGCTCCTTTTAAATCCACCGGGACAAGGAAGGTGCATTTGTGACTTAATGTAAAATTTGAATTACACCAGACTTTTCAGATTCGGGCAATTGTGAAATGCGGAGAGAAGAGGAAATAACACATGCCATCATGGTATTCATAATTACAGAAATCATAATAGCAACTATTTACTGAGCCCTTGATATGCGCTAGGTAATGTGTTAAGTGATTGTGAACCTCATTCATGGAATTCTCTTACCAGGTTATCCCAATTTTTCAGTTGAGGGAAAGGATGTTCTGATGTTTTTCCAATGAGTAACTCACAGCAGCAATGACATTGGATGGAACCCATTGTGTCTTGCTGGAAAGCCTGTGTTCGTTCATAGTTTTCAAGCTTAAAAAATTATCTAAAGTGACACCCATTCCTCTCCTCTGCTTTGTTCAACCAGTGGTAGCAGGTCATTAGCAATGCTACTTTGTTTTGTAAAACACAAAAACTAAAACAGAAAACAGAAAACCCCCCAAAATACAAAACCCAAACTTCCTGACTCTAAAAGCCACTATTTTCCCAAGAGTATGTTTGCAACAAATCATATTCTGCCTTGTGATGTTTTTTATGCTTGTCCCGTCGTCTTAATTTTATTATTGTTTGACCTTTTTATCCCCCAAATATTTGTTCTAGTCACAGATAAGTTCCTTGAGGACAGGAATAGTCCTTTATGCTTCGATGTCCCCAGCCATGTCTGGTACTGGACTGTGCAAATAATAAAAGTCCAGTAAATCTCCGTTGATGGATTTGAGTTACTCTGAACTACATACAGTGATCACCTGAGAGACGATTTCTCTCTAGGACAGACTGTCAGCTTTGCAGAAGGGGCCAAAGTTGTCAGGAAAGAGTCTTGGCTTGAGTTGTGCTGAGAATCAGAAGTTACCACAAGATCAGTTGGACGAATCACCTCAGGGGCAGCCTTGCCCTGGGCCCCTCCTGAGAGGGTTGGCAGGTAAATTGGGGTAACCAACCATCCTGGTTTCCCCAGGACTGAGGGGTTTCCCAGCACTGTCAGTGCTAAGACCAGGAAAATCCTAGACAAACTGGGAAGAGTTGGTCATTACAACAGGAATGTTGTTCTGGTGAGAATATTTGTGTACCACGGACCCCCCATTCATCTGTTAAAGCCTTAATCCCCAGTGTGACTAGATTTGGAATAAGGAATTAGTTCAGGTTAAATAAGGTCTTAAGAGCTCACACACCAGGCTATTTAATGTGTTGGCCTGATCCAATAGGATAGCATTCTTATAAGAGGAGATACCAGAGCTCGCTTACTTTCTCTCTCTCTCTCTCTCTGCCATGTGAGGACACAATGAAAAGGAAGCCATTTGTAAACCAGGAAGAGGGCTCTCACCAGAACACCACCATGCTAACACTCTGAGCCAGGACTTCCAGCTTCCAAAACTGTGAGAAATATATCTCTGTTGTTTAAGCTCCCCAGTCTATGGCATTCTGTTATGGCAGCCCAGGCAGACTAACACACATGTACATTTGGTGGCAAGGGGTGCTGTTTTCACTACAGTTACTTTTCTATGAATTTAAATCCAACCAACCAACCAGTGAACCAAATTCTATGTATCTTAGAGGTATACAGGACCCTATTATTTCATAAATAATATGTTTCTTACCAGAAACGTTAGTTAGATTTACATAGTCAGTGTAAGGATGAAAGATCTACCAGTATTTTGAAAGCCATTATCATCATTATTTATCTGTGATGTGCAGACAGAGCCCCTGGGTCTTTTCCATGTTACAGATCTTCTTTGAAGTCCTGGAGAGTTTTGCCCACGGAGCAGCTAGATGGGGTGCAGAGAATAAAACCAGGGAATTAGCATGGTCTACAGGTTCAGGAGAACTGTATCAAAAGCTCACACACCAGGCTATTTAATTTGTTGGCCTGATGGTTAGAAAGATACCTGCCGGGAGAGAGTGGTTTTGAAGAATCAAATGGAGAGAAATACAAATGTGTATAATTCACACTATTATTTCTTGGCTGCATTCACACATGGGTGGAAAGTTTTTCCTACCTCAAAGCTGGCATCTGTCTTTTGCCACTTTTTCTGAGCTAGTACCCTGGCAGCTGAAAGTTGGTGGAGAAAATCACACAATTGAGAGCTTGACTAGTTTTTTACTTTCAAGTTATTTTAAACTTCCAGTTGGCATTGCCTGGTAGTTCTACTGTGTTGCTTTAGGAGGTGATCTTTCCTATTCACAGAGGTTCATCTTTCCTACCTTCCTCTCGATCTCAAGCCATGCCCGCTCCTCCTTCAGCAGATGACTTTGCCTCATTCTTCAGAGAGATTTAAAAAAAGGTGCCATTGGACCTAATCCAGGAACAAGTCACCGCCAATGATAACAATCCACTTTGACCTGCACCATCTCTTCCTCTCCTGCTCAGCTACGATGAAAGAAATGTTCCTCTTCCTCCAGAACCAATCAGTTCACCTGAGCTCAATATGCTTCTTTGTTTTCTGCAGGCAGCTCCTGAATTGGCCTCCAACGATTCCCATCTCTGGGTATTCACACCCTTGTGCAGTCTCCTCACTGGGTTTAGCAACTTGCCTCTACTGAGCAGAATATGGCAAAAGTGATGGGTTGTCTCTTCCAAGATTACAAGATTACAAGAAAGGCTGTGACTTCTATCTTGGCTCCATTTCCTTTCACTTGTTGTAATTGGGACCCTGTCTCTCCATGTCTGGACCCCATTGGCGTTATTCTTAGGTGAGTTCTTTACTGTGATGTTCACCAGCACCTCCCAATTTCCATTGTCTTTGTAGACAGAGTAACAGACAATATAGTTTGCAGAATGTGAAGACATATTTGGTCTCTGAATTAAAACCTTTCATCGCATTTGAAAAACACAAAGTTAGAAATCTTAGTATGCTTTTTTTCTATACCCAGCTATTAGTTATATATGACCTTCTCCTCCATACTTTGTTCTCAGTTTGGGTTTTTCAACTTTACTTCAGTTCAATACGCCAACCTGATTGACATAGATGAGAAATTGATTAGACACAACCCATTTCTTTGGGAGAGAGAAAGATACTATTATTTTAGAAGAAGATACATCATTTTCTTGATGACCTAACATAGTATAGACCTGACAGAAGAACAGGAGGAAAGAGTTGGTGCTCCAGGAAGCTGTCCACACTCTAATCACTTTTGGCTTGACTAGACTTTGTGGGCAGCCTGACTCTGGGCGAACATGGCATTGTGCAGCCCAAAGCTGAAGTAGTTTAAATTTTTGCCCATTAAGAAGGAAAGAGCTTCCTAAAGAAATCAGAGGTGTTTCTCAGGTGCTAGGTCCACAAATGTGTTTCTGATCTGTGGGGGGCACGGGCCCATAACAGGTGCTATGGGCTCCATCACGAAACATCGTGTGAGTATTGGTTTATGTGAGGTCCTGAATGCAAATGGAGAGATCAGAGGATGGTAGAGAGTCAGCTCTATCTAGGCAGGAAACGCCTCTGGTGTTATCCGCCCTGGATCTCTAGCAGGTACATGGCATATAAGAAGCACTTAATATATATGTATTAACTGACTTGAGTAACTAGGTTGTATGTAGCACATCTAGACATTGTGGTAAAAGTTAAAAAAAGAAAAGCTACCTGAATAACTAGCTGCTTGTTGAATTTAATCCTTGGACCCTGAAAAGACTCAGTAAGTGTTCTTTTGTATAATCAACTGATATTCAATTAACTTGTAATAACTGCCTTAATAATTCTAGAGCGGTAATTTGAATCTCCTGAAAAATCGTCCAGCATTTTCTTTTGTAGTCTGTTCTGGGGGAATGAGTCACAAGTATTAATTAGTAAGTGGGGATTCATTTTTTCTTTCTTTTTTTTAATGCAATGGTAAACATGTTGCACTAATATTAAATAATTACTGAGTTTTTGGTAATTTAGAAGTTATTAATAATTGTTGGGCCAAGTGAAGATTTTATTCAGCTGTGCAAGCACATGGCAAAAGAAAACTTGCTTAAGTTGTTGAATCTCTGCTTCTACTGGAAAGCTGTTTAAAAATGAAACTGGAGAACGTGTAATTACCCCAATGGAATGATTACGGGACATCGAAAAACTGGTTGCCCTAGGTGGTTAACTGCATGATTAAGGAACAATAATGGCATGGAGAACGTGAACCTTGTCCAGTAGTGATCTCAATTTGCATTTTGGTTCAGCAAAGCACAGTAGGTTAACTGAATACCAAAGAGCAGTGAACTGCCTAAGATTTGCATCTTTACATAGTGATTGAGAATTCAAGAAATTAGAATATAATATTTATAACACTATATGGACAAAATATCCCCTCAACTTCCTATACTTGAGAGGGTAGAAAGACAGAAAGGGCCATATTCTTCACTTATGCAACTGATAACTATTAATTTCCTAAGAATTTTCCAGTGATTGTTTGCTTTAAAATGTAAAATGGTGCCAGAAGCTTCAGCATGTGTTAGTCACACTGTAATTTTGGTTTATTTCTTTTCTTTTTTTTTTTTTAAGATTTTATTTATTTATTTGACAGAGAGAGACAGAGCGAGAGAGGGAACACAAGCAGGGGGAATGGGAGTGGGAGAAGCAGGCTTCCCGCAGAGCAGGGAGCCTGATGCGGGGCTCGATCCCAGGACTCTGGGATCATGACCCGAGCCGAAGGCAGACGCTCAATGACTGAGCCACCCAGGCGCCCCTGGTTTATTTCTTTCTAGACTTTTTTCCAATGCATATTTTTTAGAATAGTTATAATCATGTTGTTCCTGAAATTTACCCTCACTTTTTAAAACCTAGTTGTTACAAATGTTACTGATGTCCATAATAGCAAGAAATCTGGAAACAAAGTAAATATTCATCATAATTGATGGACACATGGGACTCTTAAATGTATTAGTTATGAAAATGATAGCATTCAGTTAACAATCCCCAGATAATAGTCTACCTGGACTCTTCCCATTTTTAAAATTTTCGTTGTTACAAATGAGACAAATGTTGTAATGCATTTTTTTTCAGGATTTTGACCATTTTCTTAGGAAAAAATTCTACAGGGAAATTACTGGGTGAAAATTTATAAACCTTGGGGTGCCTGGGTGGCTCAGTTGGTTAAGCATCTGTCTTCCATCTCAGATCATGATCTCAGGGTTCTAGGATCAAGATCCATGTAGGGCTCCCTGCTCAGCGGCGAGTCTTCTTCTCCCTCTCCCTCTGTGATCTCTCTCGCTCTCTCTCTCAAATAAATAAATAAAATCTTAAAAAAAAAAGAAAATTTATAAACCTCTAATAGCTTTGAAAACAAATCTTATTTGGAACCTATTTGTTTTCAAGTGTCACTAATTAGTTTAGAAATAAAAGGGGGATTTGTTAGATGCAAACTATTGCATATATAGAACAACAGGAAGGAAAGAGAAGTGCTTCTGGATGGCTAGAACCGGGACTTACATGCCCTTGGGGTTTTCTCTGACTCTGGGGTTCAGCTGTCAGCCTCATTTCTTGCATTCAGAGGTTTGCTTTTATTTTTCCTCTAGGGGTAACACAGCCTCCTCAAACTTCTGTATTTCCACCAGTAAGAAGGGACAGGATTGAATTCCAATAGGAAGGTTCTGGGGAACTGCCTTCATCCCAGCCTGGCTTGGGCAGGGGGCTGCTACTGAGCCGTCCACACAGGCGCAGTGGGCAAGATCCCGTAACACAGACAAAGTTTCAGAGTCCCAGGTTTTTTGTTTTTTTTTTTGTTTTTTTAATTAGGTCCATTCACAGAGAATGCAGAACTTAGGTGAGCCAGGTATCTTTGTTATTTACACCCATATATATGATAAAATTGCTTTATCAGTTGGCAGTCCCATAAACACTATATAAAGGTACCAGTTTGACAACACCTTCACCAGGATGGGCTATTGGCATCGTCATTATTATTATTATTTTAAAATATTTTCATTCTGGTTCAAGAAGGTGGACCTAATGTACATGTATGTAAGTCCTTGTTCTCCCCAGTTTCACTGGAATAACATTAAATAAATACAATAGCAGTAAATCCATAAGAACTCTGCAGGGGATAAAGAGCCCTAAGTTGGTCGGTGACTTTGATAGATTTTTGGAAGACACAAAGATCATTTTGATGGATGAGAGAGAGCAGAGGATGGTACAGTCCACAATATATCCAGAGAAGGCCACAGTGGAGGTAAAAATTGTTCTTACTGATACGGCCTCACAGAAGCTTCGTGCCTAGAGTCTATAAATATGAAGAGGAAAGAGGAAAGCAAAGCTATTGCAGAGACGTTGTAGTGAAGGACGGGATGCCAGGGGCCTTCAACCACCCTTGCTCAGGGCAATTCCACCCCTAAGCGTGTAGCTTGACTGCACAGAAGCAGCAGGTGGTGCCCAGATAAAGCCAGAAGATAGTTCTCCCAAAAAACTAGTGGAGGATGTTCAGTGGGCACTCCTAGTGGAGAGTTGACATGCAAGACTGAAGCTTTTCTCATTTAGATGTGTCTCATTCAGATAATCATGATCTATGAATAACAAAGAACCTAAGAACTTAGTGGCTTAAAACAACATTTTATTTTTTCTTAGGAATATGTGGGTTGGAGGGCTCTGCTGGGTGGTTTCCTCCTTGATGTGGTATTGTCTGGGTTACTCATTTAATTACATTTTGTTGAGAGTGAAGCATCCAAGATGGATTCCCTTATATATCTGGTGCTTCAAATTGATTGTTTGCAATGTCTGTGGGCTCACCGGGACTCTCTCTTTATTATACAGTCTCTCATCATTCTGTAGCCTAACCCAAGATTCTTTATGAGGGCAGCTATGATGGATTCTATCATGGTAGCTGGACAGGAGATGTGAGGTCCCTTAAATCACACAGCATCCCTTTGACCCTATTCCATTAGTCAAAACAAGTCACAAGGCTAGGCCAGGTTGAAGGAGAGGAAAAAGAGACCATTTGATGGGAGGAATGGCAAGATCCTGTGTGATTGTTAATTTTATGTGTCAACTTGATTGGACCAAGGGGTACCAGACATTTGGCCAAACATTACTCTAGGTATATCTGTGAGGATGTTTCTGATTAAGATTAACATTTGAATTGGTCAATTGAGTAAAACAGGTTGCTCTCCTTAATGTAGGTGGGTCTCATCTAATCAGTTGAAGGCCTCAATAGACTAAAAAGGATGAATAAAAGGAAACTCCTCCTTCCTGACTATTGAGCTGGATTGGTCTTTTCTGGCCTTTGGGTTCAGACTGAAATATCAGCTCGTCCTGAGTCTTGAGCCTGCTGGATTTTGGATTCGAACCCATAGCTTTTGCTCTTCTGCAGCTCAAGACTTTGGACTTGGACCAGAACTACACATCAGCTCTTCTGGGTCTCTGGCTTGCCAACCGCAGATCTTGGGACTTCACAACCTTCAAATTGTGTGAGCCAATTTCTTATAATAAATTTCTCTCTCTCTCTCTCTCTCTCACACACACACACACACACACACACACACACACTATTGGTTCTATTGGTTCTGTTTCTGTGCAGAACTCTGACTAATTCAGCATTCATGGACATAGAAAATAGAGATTGTTGGTGACCATTTTTGTGGCTATTCTACCACAAAGATGGTGGGTGGTCATGCTTGCACTCTAAAGAGTGTTTTTCCATTGCTACTTCTTGGCCATCTGCATAGACCATAGATTCAGCACTGCCCATCAGGGGAGAAGACTGGCGGGGAAACAGAACTACATAGTCTCATATTGTCAGGCTATATTTCTATGTATAAACAGGAAACAAAGAATCTGAGACATTTAAGGAAAATTACCAGCATGAAAGAAAAGAGTCAAGATGAAAATACAGTGATCAATTTTGGAGGAAAAAGAGATAATTCAGTGAATGAAATAGAACTTTATAAAGATTACAATTAGTGTCTATCAGTTTTCTAACACTTCTATAGCAAATTATCACAAACTTAGTGGCTTACAATGACACAAATTAATTACCATGCAGCTCTGGAATTCATAAGTCTGGAATGGTTCTCATCGGGCTAAAATCAAGGTGTTGGCAGGGTTCATTCTTTTCTGAAAGTTCTGGGGGAGAATCTGTTTCCTTGCTTTTCCAGCTTCTGGAAGCTGTCCATATCTCTTGGTTCATGGCCCCTTCCTCTACCTTCAAAGCCAGTAATAGCCAGTTGAGCCTTTATCATACTGCAATCTGTTTTTGACCTTCCCACCTCCCTCTTCCCCATTTAAGGACTTTTGTGATGACATTGGGCCCACCTGAATAATTCAGGATGTTCTTCCTAAAGTCAGGTGACTAGTAACATTAATTTCACCTGCAACAGTGATTTCCTCTTGCCAAGTATCCTAAAATATTCACAAATTGTGAGGATTAGGACATGGACATCTTTGGGTGGGTGAGGGGCATTATTCTACTTACCACAGACCTGGAAAATTATGAGAAGAAACATAATTCGATGAAAATAAGAAGTAGACTTTTTTTTTTTAATTTGGTAGCATTTATATGTGGACAGAGTCTCAAACATATTAAGGGCTCAATACACAATTATTTGTTGGATGTTTGGAGGGTGGCGATAGAAGACAGTTGTACTGGACCCTGTGAAGTTTTCAGGTCTTGGTAACATGGATACATATTTTAAAGTATGTGTAGAAGTATTTTTGGAGCCATGATGTGAGTAGGGAAAGGCTATGCAGCAGGATCTTGCTTTCAAATATTTGCTTACAAAATGATATTTTATAAGGAGAAATGCAGAAGATACCCCAGGAAATTGAAGTATGTGAGTGATACTGATTAGGAAGGTGGTAGAACATCTAGAACCATAACTTGCCTTACTTGTGGTCTGGGTCAGAAGTGCCTTATTCAGTTACCTACATTAACTAGTGATGGTGAGTGCATAGAAGAGGGTTCTCCTTCTACTTTGTTAATAGGTGTGGATGAAGAGCTGGGTTGAAGGAAGCAGGTTCAAGGTCCCAAATAGGCAACTGGACTGTAAGGTTAGCAAAGGCTAGAATGCTCATGGAAATTATCATAAAAGGTTTTTCTAAGTATGTTGCACGGTACAGACAATAGGGTGGACTATCTGCAGAAGGGTTTTTTTTGTTTTGTTTTTTTTTCTCTGTATTGCTTCAACATAAAAACTATTTTTCCCTCTGGTCTAAGCGGGATGCTATGTTAATTGTTGACACAGTGACTTTACAGAGGATGTCTGCTTTATTTCTTTTAAAAAATTCCATGAACTTGGAGATAAATTATTTTTATTTAGTGTTCTTTATATATGTGTAAACAAAATGTTCTACTGAATCTAAACAACTAGAGCTTTAAATTTTGAATAACTCTGAGAAAATTGACTACCAGAGATTCAAGGGAAAATCCGTGCAAACTGTAATCTGGATTCCTTCTCCCAAAGCTGATAAGTCATTCGATGGAGATTCTCTCAGGATCTGGGGCAGAAAACCACACTTAGAAACCCAGTAGAAGGGTTTTTGTTTGGTTCAGAATGAATAATGTTGACGTGCGATAGCAGATCCCTTTTTGAAATATATCTCAAGAAAAAGAGCTTCAGTTTCATGAGCAGGAAGTTGCAGTATATTTTGTGTCATGAAAAATCCTATATGACAGGGTCCAGGGCCCTCTAACATTCTAGGACACAAGAAGACTTTTTAAGTCTTAATAAGGTAAACAAATAACAGCATTCTGTTACTTTCTGTTCAAGTTTGAAGGATCACATTTCAGGCCGTGTATTACATACAGCGTTTTAAGTATGGTTTTATATTAGGCTTCATGAATATTGGAGGAAATAAGGCTTGACGTTCTGCTTCATATTCATGCATATCAATACATATATATTTTTGTAGTCAACTTTTTATTTTGGAATAGTTTGGGGTTTACAGAGAAGTTACAAAGACAGTATAGTCTTTTTTTTTTTTTTTTTGAAGATTTTATTTATTTGACAGAGAGAGACACAGCAAGAGAGGGAACACAAGCAGGGGGAGTGGGAGAGGGAGAAGCAGGCTTTCTGCCGAGCAGGGAGCCCGATGCGGGGCTTGATCCCAGGACCCCGGGATCATGACCTGAGCCGTAGGCAGACGCTTAACCACTGAGCCACCCAGGCGCCCCGACAGTATAGTCTTGTATATCCTCCCCCCAACTTCAACTTCCCCTTCTATTATCTCACACACTATGGCACATTTGTTAAACTAAATAAGGAGCGTTGCTATGTTCCTATTAACCAAATTCCAACCTATTTTGAGATTCCTCCAGTCTCTCTGTAATGTCCCCTTTCTGCTCCAGGATCTCGGCCAGGACACCCTGTTGTACTTGGTTGTCATGTCTCCTTTGTCTCCTCTGTTCTGTGATGAGTTTCTCAATCTTTTCTTGTCTTTCATTAGCTTGACAGTTTTGAGAGTGTCGGTCAGTTATTTTAAAGAATGTTCCTCAATTTGGGTTTGTCTGATGTTTTCTCATGATTAGACTAGGTTATAGACTTGGGGGCAGAAAACCACAGTGAGGAAATACCCTTCTCCTCACAAAGTATCAGAGTTACATGGTGCCCACGTGATTTGTCATTGGGGATGTTAACTTGATCATTTGGTTAAGATCATGCTTGCCAGGTTTCTACTCTGTAAAGTTACTATTTTCTCCTTTCTTTGGAAATGAGTCACTAAGTTCAGCCCATACTCAGCAGAGTGGAGGGATTAAGCTCCACCTCCTGGAGGAGAGTATATTTACATATATTCTTTGGGATTCAAAATCGTATTTTGATAATGTTTTTAATCAAAGGATTTTACCCTCAGTGGACCTGTGTTTTGTATGTGTGAAGAAAGGGAATACTCTACACAAACGCTTCCTTATTTGTCTCTGTCCTGAGTGAATAGCGTGTGTCAGATGCTATGTTGACGCTCTTGAATCTTTTGTCTAAGATGTCCAACCATATTGACCTATGCAGGATTAGGGCGGAAGCGAGTAGAGGGAGATTTGCACATTCTTTTGAGTGTGTTTTCATCTTTAGATGAAATGAAGCTGAATTCTAAATATGGAATATAATAAACTCATTGATTTTAGATCAAAGTTTGCATATGGCACAGTCCACATGGCTGCACATAAGTCTCAGTTCCAACTGTGTCTCCACACACTCAGTGGCTGGCTGACAAATAGGTTTCTAGCAGGATTTACATCACTGCCTCCTGTCTTGGACCTTAGCATCTATCCCTAAAGCAGATGTTAGGGATTGATTTCTATCCTTCCAAAATTCATCTGTTGAAACCCTAACCCCCAGAACTTCAGCATGGGACCTCATTTAGAAACAGTCTTTACAGGTTTGTAATTAGTAAGATGGAGTCATGAGGGTAGGCCCTAATCTTATACGACTGGTGTCCCTGTAAAAAAGCGGGCAATTTGGTCACAGAGACACAAACATAGAGAGAATGCCATGTGAAGGTTAAGGCAGAGATTGGGGCAATGCTTCTACCAGCCAAACAACACCAAAGATGGCCAGCAAATACCAGAAGTGAGGCAAGAGGTATAGAACAGATTCTTTCTCGCAGCCTTAGAGGAACCAACCCCACCAACACCTTGACCTTGAAATTTCAGGCTCCAGACCTGTGAAACAATACATTTCCACTGTTTTAAGCCACCCAGTTGGTGGTGCTTTGTTACAGCACCCCTAGCAAAAGAATAGAATAGATCATTGAAGTTGGATTGAACGACCCAGCTTTTGTGGCTCAGAGCCTGGTTGGTTAGAAAGTTTTGTCTTGGTCACAGACTCCAGAAGGAATCTGAAACTTCTCCTTTTTGCTATAAGCCCTTCACAATTAGACACTGGTACTAAATGTTCATTTAAGATGGTTTCATGGTGTGGATCATGTTGACATAATTCTGACGATATATAAGGAAGGTATTTCTTTGCCTTCCAAAATCTTCAAGGCCTGCTAGCTTCCCATCTACTGGTCCTGTTGCTATGACAAACCAATGCCAGATTTGGTAGTCAAATTCCGGTGCACTTCATAATGGCTGAACTCGTAGCTGAAGCATTCAGCTCTGCCTTCTGGTCTGGTCATAGCTGAGGTCAGCTGCACTTTTTTTTTTTTCTTTTCTTTTCTGGCAAAGCAACATTACCTTTCCAGGTAGTGTGAAATGTGGTTGCTTATTTAGCAATTGAATTGAAAGGGTTTGTGCATTTTGCCTATGAATCAAGCTCCTGCCTTTCCCTGGCTCAGCCTTGTGCTGCATGAACCATGGCTCAGTGGACTACCCACAGCCCCAGAAGGGTGAGGGTGTGGACAATTCCATACAGCTGTGCCTGGCACCTAGCAGGTTATGGCAAATGTTTCTCAACTCATTCAGGGACCAGAATGTTTTCACTTTCCGTGAAAGAATTCCTTACGTGAAGGCCTGGGTGGTGGAGAAAAGAGGTGGTAGGTGGTTATAGTCATTAAAGTTATTTGAAAATTAACTCCTAGAAAGGCATTATCCTCTATTAGTCCTTCTCCAGAATCGTTCAGCTTATTTCTTAGGCATGCTGATGATAATCTAGGGAAACAGAACTATCATTATGTCTATGTAGCTTTTAAAGGAACTGAAATGTGGAAATGAACAAACAGCTCATAGGTGAACCCCACCCCTCCCCACTCTACAGTTTAATTCCAGTGTAATTGAAACTAACATTTCCCTAGGAGGGTATCTTGCACATTTGAATAGGCCAGTGAAAACTTGGCACTTTTGTCTGTTTCCAACAAACTGTTGTCAAACACAGTTTTGGTCATTGAGGGTCGTGGAGGGTGAAGCAGGCCCTGGACTGTTCCTCTTTTAAACGAAGACATAGGATGGGGTGGGGCAGGAGAAGATGGCATTCCTTAACCAGGTAGCTGAACACAGTCTGGTCGAAGTGAGAGACCATCAGAGAATGGACTCTGTGTACATCACTGTTTGATCGAGTGTTACCGGTTAGGGGACCAGATGCAACTTTCAGGGTTGTGTCGCCTAGATTTGGAGGAATTCATTTCTTATATTTCCTATTAGTCTTTTCATCTTTAGAGCAAAAATTCTAATTCATCCCCACGTGTGCCTATTTCATTTCTTTCTGCAGTTAGTATATTTTTAAGGAAAGAGCCTCCAGCTCCGATTTCTCCAACTGTCAATTCCTTATCTCTTCTTTGGAAATTACTACAGTTTGGATCATCTGGAGGGCAGTTTGGGGGCAACCTTCTATTCTCACAATGGCACCAAACCTTAAATTGGAAGGTATCCAGGGAGGAGAGGAAAGCATTTCCAACAGCAAAATGAGCTAGGATAAATTAGAAAAAAGTACCAAGTACCTCAGTGTAGCGAGATTGTCACTTATCTGAGCAGAACCAAACAGCACGTTCTGAGGCCAGGTCAAAAGCTGAAAGAACAGAAGGGCAGGGGAAAAAGCTTAGAGGAGAGAGCAAAAGTAGATTAAAATAAAACAATGCAAAATAACCACAAATATGGGAGGAATAGCCTGGTGGAGAGGTGCAGGAGTGGCGACCGACCCACAGTGGACATGATCATTTTTGGAGGCCTTCAGTGAGTGGCAGGCCATGATGGTGGCCAGGAGTTGTTGCCAGGTCTGGGTGGAAAGAAACCTGAACCATTTTGCTATGTAGAAACTCACCCACCTACACATCTTGGCCCATTGGGAGCAGATTATATTACAGCATGATAAAACACTCGCTCTTAATTATGATCTTTAGCTATCAGGAAAGTTTGAATTATGCTTACATATCTTACTAAAGAAGAAACAGAATAAATGAAGGGCTTAAAAGTTAAAGTTTTGTGAAAGTGTTAAATTCAGGGATCTGTGAATGTGTTATATTCAGAGCCATTGATTCCTTGAGATGTTGGAAAATTGAAGTGGAAATTACATCGTACCTTACTATTGACATAAAAGGATTGGAAATTAAATTTCAAAGAAAAAAATCACGGCCTTGAAATTATTATCAATGCAGTGGGGGCCAATTTATGAGACAAGCATTATAGAATGAAAGGAACAATAATGAAGATGTCCTGAAACACACACACACCCACACACCCACACACACACCCTCATATACATACACGCTCCTACACACACACTTATACACATACTCATACACACCCACACACATACACACTGTACTCACTTATACATACACACACTCTCATACCCATTCACACCCATTCACACCCATTCACACACACACACACACACACACTTCTTCTCCCCCGCCTGCCTTTTTACAGAAAGGACTGTATTTGTTACTCTTCCTGTTTTAGGATTTCTAAGTATGAAATCTACCCAGAAGGTGGAAGAACTCGGAGGAGAAAAGTCAGTTTGTGTCACGTAATGACAACTCTTAGCAGAATGTAGGTTCTGAGAAACCTCTTTTATCTGATAAACCTTGTGACTCATCCCTTCTCCCTCCTCTCCCCCACTTCAAGTCGGCTTAAACCTTTCCAGGGCTTTCTGTGCTCATGTATTATTGACAAGCTGACCCTGCATCCCCACGGGGCGAGGCATGCATCTGCGGTGAGAGGCCACGGTAGCAAGGGGAAGTCAGTGAGTAAGAGCCTCTTATTTCACAATCTCGGCCAGCAGAATGACTGTCCCCCTACCTGTTTACTAACTAAATGGGCACCACCAAAACCTCACTAGAACAGGAAGTCCAGGATCTGGAGTTCACCATCCTCTCATCTCTGGTCCCATTGGACAGAGAGATTGCTGAGTCCCCGGGGGTGGTTTTGAAGGAGCAAGAGAAGCTGTGGAGGATCAAGGCCATTGCTGTGGGGCTGGATGGAGATCACCTAGGAAGCCCCGGGAGTGCACACATGACTTCTCTCACTTTTAAAATATAGGCTTATAAAGCACATGCCTGAGATCCCCAAACATTGAAAGAACAGGTAAACATTTAGACGGTGGACAGATAAAGTCTCGAGAATTATAATTCCTTGAGCTTGGAGGAAGCTCTGTGTTTGGCTCTCTGACATTTTGTTTATTTGTGTGTGTGAGGGTTTTATAAGTGAATCCCAGTGTGGAAGGATAATAGACCATGTGTGTGGCACCAGCTGCCGACTGTGGGCATTTTGTGGGCTAATAGATTCTTTTAGCTGCAAGTGTTCTGTGGGAATTCCTTTGCAAATTTTGAAACAAATTGTGGAAGCAGCCAAATGAAGTTTTCTCTCTCTCTCTCTTTTTTTCCCCAAAGAGTTAAAATGAGCCAAATTTAGAGCTCATTTTGAAAGCACTTTCTCACGTTGTCTTAGGGATTGAGAGTGAAGGAAATTGAGTATCATCTGCGCTGGATCTTTGGATGTGGGTGACGGCAAAAGCCAAGCCCTGGATTGTTTTAACTGAGCAAGACAGAGAAGCAGATCTAGAAATTTCAGGTTGTAAAGGCCCACGGGGTCATTTGTTGTAAGGTTCCTTCCATTGTTCTGAAGGAATCCGAGACCCCTGGTGCCAATAATCTAGGTTTCTTGAATCTGAGCCATCTGTTGCAGGTGTTGAGAGCCTCGGGGTGGAGGAGGATGAGGCCACGTAGGCTCAGGCCACGGTGACAGTGGGGGAGATTTTGGAGGAGCAGGGCAGGTAAGCAGTCAGAAATGGCTTTTGAGGAGTCAACGTCATAGTCAGGAAGGTGCAAATATATTCTTCCCAGGCCACTTCAGGACCAACCTCCCATTCCACTTTCTGAGTCAGAGGTAGGAGAAATGTATTATTTTTCTGGGGTGCCTACGGTGGGTGCTCAGCTTAGCAGACCTGACCTGGTTTTATCATTACTCACCAGACCACCCAGGGACCTGCCAGAATTGTTGGAAAAGACCCAAAAGGTCATCCTGTGCTATGAGTTTCTCCACTCTTGGTCTCAGAGCTCTAGGGTGTGCCTGGAGGAAGAAAGGGGGAGGCTGAATCTTCATCTTGCCTTTACCAAAGCTGTTATGTTTTAGATTTTCTATATTAGAATTCTCACTAAGATTTCCTTTGGGAAAAAGAAGGGTGTTCTGTCCATTAACAAAATGTTTGAAATATTACTCATCTAATCTCTTCTCATTTTACAAATGAGGAAACTGAGACCCAGAAGGTTAATTGACTAACCTGGGATTCTACAGTTAATGGCCCAGATTGAGTTACAACTCTAATCTTTGACCACTGGAGTACTAGTGGTGATTGTAAAGGGGGACCCGGATACAGAGAGGACTCCACATGTTGCGTGTACTACCTATAATTCTCTTTTAAAGTACTAATGCTCACATGGCAGGAATCACCCATATTTGGATGTAATATCTATTTAATAACAGTGTAGTTACATGTGGGTTGGATGATATTGATAAATTCTTTTTTTCTTATATTATTATCATATGATCATTCTGAAAACCTATTTTGCTTCTTGTGTGGAAATGAAACCAAGATCGAATTTCTTGTTTTAAATTATTTGATAGCTAAAATTTTAACCAAGTAGTGAGCCTCTTGACAGTTTGCAGAACCCCCTATGAAACAAATAATTATGTTTGTTGACTTTTAAAGTTTATAGGAATGTTTATTTCCTTCTATTTTTCCCTTCTTTCAGTTTGAAAGCCTTATTTGATCAACTTTATTCAACTTTTAAATGTTGTCTGCCACCGCTGTGCAGTAACAATACAGTGTTTATCTTCAGTAAGAGAATACAATGTAATCTTTATCCAGACGAGAATAATACCGATAGGTGTTGGCTGAATAGGAAAAATGTAAACATGGAGCTAGTGCTATTTTCCAGTTTCTCTGGTGTAAGTTCTCAACATTTTATGGAAAGCATCCTCAAGGCTTGAACTAGCGACTGTCTTCCTAACATCCCCTTAGGGGTTGCAATTACATATGGGAGCAAATTGAGTTCCCTGCCTTAGGAACAGTATGCTAGAGTTATACAAAGATGTTCTGGGAACCAGGAGGGAGACCAAATAAACTAGGCTGGGCAGTGGGGCACGGAAAAGTTTTTCACAGGAATACTTCACGATCAGTTTTGGGGGACTGAGCAGGAGTAAACTAAAGGAGAAAAAACAGGGCAGAAGGTATACCACCTAAGAAGCTTGAAGCCACATTGGAAACACAAGTCTTCTGCGATGTCTGCAAAGATGAAAGCCAGTTTGTGTATGTAAGAAGGATGAAAGGCAAGCAGGTGGTGGATGGATTGTAGAAGGCTATATGAGCAAAGATGAGAGTTGAAACTAGGTTTTAAATTCTAGGGCAAAAGAGGGAAGAAGTTTAAGCATAGTGGTGGAAACTGAAGGCAAATTAAAGTTAAAGATTTGGGGGTAAAGACAAGCCCTATGGTTGCCATGAAGAGAGAAAGATCTTTGCAGTGGAAGAGATCAAGGGTTTTAAGTGTTCAATACAGATATGAGATCAATCATCTATCATAAGACATGAATGTCATACACAGTGGTTTTGGGAATAGAGGTAGAAATGAAGAACTGGCAGCTAGAAATCCAAATTCTCAAACAATAACAGAGGGAGGCAGGAGCGTGATGGAAGAGCTTGATAAAACTCAGCTGTTTTTATTTCCAGGTGGGGGAGGTGTGGTTTGGAAGAAAAGTGGAAAGGTAGCAGGGAAACTCTTCTTCTCCTAAATTTTGTGTACATGGAGGTGGGGTGGGAGGCCTTCTTGAGGGGAGGGTTGAGTTATGTCAAAGTTTAAGGGAAGAGACTCTGAAATTTCCCTGTAATGATTCTGAGAGTATCAGGTGAGTAGTTGCTCGGTAAATGGTTACTAAATGTTGCATAAAGAGCTACGACTGTTCTCTGGATGGTTACTAAATGTTGCATAAAGAGCTAGGACTGTTCTCTGGAGAAACAGACCCTGATGACTCCATCTTTTAGCACTTTTCCTGGACTACTGAGGTATTGCAATGGTCCTTTACATGTTAATATCTCCAATCCTAGCAGTGAAAGTTTATTTCCATCAATTTGCCTTCAAGTAAATGATAGAAGTTGCATTTTATGAGTTCATGGACATTCCCTCCTTTACCAATATTTACTGAACGCTACTGTTTGTTATATGCAGGAGGTATAAAAGGGAACAGATTAGAAACTTTTCACCCTTCTTATGGAGCTTATATTTCAGTAGGTGTGGAGTGTTAGTAAGATTATTTTAATGCTTAGCTTATATTTTCCTTTAAAAACCAACAAAACAATGAGTCACTCTTTATAGCAACATTATAGTATGTTATCTTAAAAAACGAATGGGTAGTACAAGCTGTAAATAAATCAATATCTATGTATGATCATTAATCCTTAATCACTATCAACCATTGCTTAATTTAACCTGTGTTTACTTTTTGTTCTTGAATCTTAGAATGTGTTAGATATTTTAGAAGCATAGTCATTGATACCTAAGCAATATGGCATCCATCGTCCCTGAATTACTTTGTTTAGTTGTTGAGTTTTCTTTTCATATATTTCTTTGATGTTTAATACAACTAACGATTTGTCTTTACCCATCTTCTTGTTTTCTCTTTTTGGGTCTCATATTTCTTTAGTCACTATTTAGGCTAATCTCTGTGTACCTCTATGACTCCTGGCAGAGGTGTTCAATTTTTCTCTTTTGTAAGAAGAAGAGAATTTGGGGTGGGAAAAAAAAAAAAAAAAAAAGAAGAAGAGAATTTTACTCATTCCAAGAAGAAACTGAGCTTATTAGCTATTTACCTTTTTGATAATTTGTATTAATTTCCTTCATAGCAACAAACAGTCTGAGTTGGAATGAGAAAGAAGTTCAGGTTACACCCCAAATTGCTTTTGTAAAGGGTTATACATTCCCTCTAAGAGATTTTAAAAGTAACAATGGAAACATTTAACGAGTTTTAAAAATAAAGCTAAAAGTGGCTTTAGTTGCAGGTATGGTAAAACTTCAGTGATTATTACAAATTCTGTGAAGACCTACATGACTAAAATTGTGATTATTACATTTATAGTTTTATTATTTTTAAGCACATGTACAAAGTCTAAGGAACACTTAATAGTAATTTTTTTATTAGCAAATTAATTTTTAAAGTAATCTTAAAATACCTCATTCTTTTGTTTCCTTGAGAAGGGTAGAAAGCTCCTTTTGATCCTATCTACTTTGTTCCACTGAGCTGCAGAAAGGGCACAAGGATTCCAATTATTTTGTGTGACTATACGTGTAGATAGATCATAAATTAACATAATTACATAAATTAACACAATTACATTTATGACAAGATATATCCTTGATGAACACTGTTACTTGAGTATCAAGCAATTGAATCATTCACTCTCCTTCTTTGAAAAGTTCTTGAAGATTGAAAAACGACTACCCTTGCTGTGAAGGTAACCATGTAAGAGAGTGGTGTGTTCTGTCCAATGAGATATTCGAATTCCACTTGGTATCCTCGAGGAAAGATTTTGTTTTCCCATGAAAGGGTCACGTGCAAGAGGAGCCCTCCCTGGTTCTGTCCCTTCTGTCTTCCTGCCCTGAAGGTGGTTATGTGAGAAAATGATAGTTGGACCTGTGGTAGCCATCTTTACTGGGGTTGTGAGACAAAAAGCCCAAGGACAAAAGGCCATCTTATTTAGGATGATGGAAGATCGAGAGATGATCAAAAGGATAGAAGGAAGGAGAGGAAAAAGAAATGAATCTATACCTCTGAGGACATCACTTTGTTACCTTGCCAAATTTGGAACTACTCACTTCTGGTTTCCTCATCTGTGAGGTAATCGCTCAAGCTCTTATTGGCAGCTGAATTCTAACTGATACAATTTAACATTTTTCTGACTCCTTCCCAACCTCACATTTGATTAGTAAGTAATAGCAGATATTTAAACCCAGGTTTTTAGATTCAAAGCCCAGTGTTTTTCTGGCCTTGCTGTCTTTCCACATGCTTATAATTTGGGAAACAAATACACATAGTATGAAGTAATGACATACGTTACCCATTATGAAGACTTGCCTACTCTTATTTAAAGCCCTATTTCTCTCATAATTCTCTGAACTACCCTGCTTATGGCTTGTCTAACAAGTTCTGGGAATGAATTTCCCTATATTACCCTCTGTTTCCCTTGTCAATGAATGTTTGTTTACCTCATTATGACTTCAGGCAAGTTACTGATCATCAAATTATATTTCCTGATCTTTATAAGAGGATAATTTATATTAACATTCCGCAAATTCCACAGTCTTGTTGAGTAGGAAGGAGCTCATGGGGTGGGGCTCAATTTATTACCAACATTCTAATTTTTTTCCCCAACATTCTAATTTTTGCTTACTCGTGGTTGTTATACAGGTGTTTAAATCTTTTGTGCATTGTAAACATTTAATAATGACTACTAATAAGAAAACAGATCAGTTTGCAAAGTTAGTAAAATCGCACAGTTGATGAAAATTTGGCACATGAACATTCACATGGGGGAGAAGATGGATATTAAGGAAGCTCACGATTGTCTGCCAACGTTGTCTGTGTCCCATTAGCTTACTTCGGTTCTCTAAGAAAAAAGCATTTTAACTTAAAGTACACATGAAAAACCGTGGTTGAACCATGGCTTATTTTTCTAGTATATATGATATGCAGAGAAATTACATACTGAATAAAGGCCCATAATGACACATGACATTTTCATCTGTCTTTGTCTGTAAAGAAATGGGTGTGCTTAACATTTTTTAGTGGTGACAGCCTGGTCCATCACTTTCTTTTTTTTTTTTTTTAAGATTTTATTTATTTATTTGACAGAGAGAGACACAGCAAGAGAGGGAACACAAGCAGGGGGAGTGGGAGAGGGAGAAGCAGGCTCCCCACTGAGCAAGGAGCCCGATGTGGGGGCTCGATCCCAGGACTCTGGGATCATGACCTGAGCTGAAGGCAGATGCTTAACTGACTGAGCCACCTGGGTATCCCTGTACCAATATATTTAAAGAAAGTATGTCCAATGCATGGATTGAGAAACCATAAAAGTAGAAAAAGGAGAGATCCAGAGGAGATCTTTGTGTGGTTCAACCAAGACTTGTCTGAGAGAGATGATGTTCTGAACCACTGTATTTCCAAAGGCAGGCATGTTATTGTGGTTTTTATTCTTCATCTTTGACATATATTGGGTGTTTCAGGGTCAGGTGCTGCATACCCTTATGTATTCTGTCACCTAATCCTCATAAAAACTCAAGGATGTGGACACCACTATTATCCTTATTTTATAGATGAGGATATTAAGGTTGAAGGGGGTCAAATTGTTTAGGTTCATAGAGCTGGTGAGTGGCAGTGTTAGGAGTTGAATTTCTTCTAGAGAACCTGTGTATGTAAACACAATTCGGCAAATTTATGAGGACAAAAGGGAATTCTCTCCTCAGTTCTGCAAAGAGCAATGTGAGGATTAGGAGTTTGTGACTTGTCTCACAGTATGTGTGAGAATTAAAGCAATAGGGCGCCTGGGTGGCTCAGTTGGTTAAGCGACTGCCTTCGGCTCAGGTCATGATCCCAGGGTCATGGGATTGAGTCCCACATCTGGCTCCCTGCTCGGCGGGGAGTCTGCTTCTCCCTCTGACCCTCCCCCCTCTTGTACTCTCTCTCTCTCAAATAAATAAATAAAATCTTAAAAAAAAAAAAAGAATTAAAGCAATAATTCAAGGTCTCTTGAATCTTGTCTTGGTTTGATGTATTTCCAGCATGGCAGGATGCTTCTTCTCCATGAGGAAATCATTAAAGAACAGACCAGTGAAGACCAGACTGCCTTCAGCACTGGGGCACCACTGGAGGATGGTACTCTTTGGAAAGAAGTAAATATGCCTAGATATATATAAATGTATATGTATATATATGTATAGAGTCAATCCTCATTATTTGTGGATTCTATGTTCGGGAATTTGCCTACTTGCTAAAATTTATTTGTAGTCTCCAAATCAATACTCATGGCACTTTTGTGGCCATTTGCAGACATGCACAGAGTAGCAGAACATTGAACCACCTGATCCCCATGTTCCCAGGGAGCTTGACCAATGTGACCCTCTGCCTTCTTTCAGCTTTCATAATGTAAACAAGTAGCCTTTTCTCAACATTATTTAATGCCACATTTTTCACACCTCTGTGCTTTTGGTTGGTGATTTTGCTGTTTGAAATGGTCCCCAAAGGCACTGCTAACGTCCTTCCTAAGTGCAAGGAGGCTGTAATGTGCCTTATGGAGAAAATACACATGTTAGATATATTTGTTCCGTCATGAGTTACAGTGCTGTTGGCTGTGAGTTTCATGTTAATGAATCTACAGCATAGATTAAACAAGGTATCTTTACACAGGAACCAGGTTATGTATTGATTAGTTGATGAAAATGTTGTGACCAGATGCTTGCAGAAACCTAATGCTCTATTTCCTCCAGGAGCAGGGGTTCAGTATTTGCTAATTAATTTTGTGGTGACTTTATAGAATATAAGAACGATGGATCATGAGAATCAATTGTGTGTGTGTGTGTGTGTATAAATACATCACAGTGAGATATATAGATAGATAAATGTATATATCTCAATAGGTACACCTAGATATCAATGTGTATCTATCTACACAGATATAAATGTATAAAGATATGAGAAGCTATCAATATAATAAACCTTCAATTAACATGCCAGCTATCATTACCTAGGTATCTGACTAGAATCGCTCTCCAACCCACAATCATTCCTGAGAAAGAAGATGATGAGTTTTCTGGCTCTAAGGAGCACTTCTCCATAGTCTGGAAGAAGCAGTAATAAACAAAGAAAAATCCTTACCCTCATGGAACTTACATTATGATAGAAGTTAAAAGACCTCGGTTTGCCACTGTATGTATAACATCTAATTTACGGAACCTCGTACCCAGAAAGGACTCAATAGTTTTCCAACTACCTAAAAATCTTAAGGAAAAACTGGAGGTTTGATGAAGAAAGAGCAAAGTTCAAAGTTCAATGACTATGTTAGACTAAATAAAATAGACAAGTAAGCCAATGAGTACTGGGTAGGGGATTTTTGTAATGACCTGTCCTTGTTCTGAAACTTATTATTCTATGAACGGGTGTCTTGAGCTCTACATAAATAATGAGAATCCTATCTAATGTGGGAAATGAACACATGTTCTAGCTTTCAGGTCAATGAGTATGATGTTCCTATTTCTTTTCTAGGTTGAGGAAGCAGATCCGTTCTGATGCAGTGCCAACAGAATACATGATCTGATTGTCCCAGTTATCCTGTGCCAAAAAAAGCAGGAACGGGCTTTCCAGTGTTCATTACTGAGTATTGAACATATTTAGTGTGAGAGTGCCTTAGAAACAAGCCACCCTTCAAAAGTTTCTAGGCAATTTGAATCAGGTTGCCGAGCTTTGAAAAAATCCTGCAGCCAAGTTTGGAGGGTCAAAGTGCTTGGAAAACGTATATACTCTAGGCTATTTAAAAAATGCAGCGCTCGAGCCAATATAAGCCGGATGCAGAACAATAATACGGACGGGAATAATACGAGGGTAGATTTTAACTGAAAGGAGGAGAAGGGGAGGGACAGTGTATGAGCATTTGCAAGACGGGGCAAGGATAAGTCCAATTTGCCTCAATAAATTACGCATAGTTAGGGGAAATTCTACGAGGTGGGGTCATTTAAGTGAGACCTGGAATGATCCACTGGAGATCAAAGCCATACATTATTGTGCCAAAATAACTCCAGTTCTGGAATTCCTGTGGGCAGTCTATCTGGACGGTCAAACTATACGACCTAGATATCTGGGGTCTGGGCGAAAGATTTGGAAGAATCAGGACCCTGCTCCAGAATAAAAGGGGCTGAGAGGTATGGGAGAAAGCCTGTTCAAATGAAATCGGATCTCATATATAGACTGACTCAACTATTTCTAAAGCCCCCTTTCATCCCTAAAATACAATAATTGTGTGAAAGAAATGCAATAGTCTTATTTCATAACAGGAGTCATTTTCTTAGCCACAAAATTAAAAAGTACAATCAGCATGCCTACGCCCTATACTGTTCATGCTATGTCCTCCTTGAGATGCAGAATTGCTCCCTTTCGTGTGGGGAAACTTTATTCTAGAGCTAACCGGGGGGCGCTGGGTGGCTCAGTCGTTAAGCGTCTGCCTTCGGCTCAGGTCTTGATCCCAGGGTCGTGGGATCGAGCGCCGCATCGGCTCCCTGCTCAGTCGGAAGCCTGCTTCTCCCTCTCCCACTGCCTGCTTGTGTTCCCTCTCTCGCTGTGTCTCTCTCTGTCAAATTAATAAATAAAATCATTATAAAAAAATAGAGCTAATAAATAACAAGGTAGAAGATGCATGTGTGCGGTGCCGTGAGGTGCTCTGCTCAGCAATCCCTTGGAGCAAATCTGCTGCAGGAAGGAGGTGGGTGAGCCGGCCTGGCACCAGTCCATTCTTGCAGAAGGTAGGTGGCCTTTGATGGGTAAGCTCTGCTCCAGGGCTCGCTATCAGCCTGGACAAGGTGTCCTCAGAGCTCGCTGCCGGCTGAGGCTCCTCCCACCAAATCCCGCGCCTTTCCCGGGTGGGAGAACTGCAGCTCAGCCAGAAGACTCTCCAAATAATCGCCGATCCCTCTCCCCTTCCTTTTATCCTTCAATGGCATCTCCCCCTCCCCCCCACCAGACTCTCTCCAAGGGATGATGCCCTCTTTGCGTCAGCTTCTTGGAGCTCATGGACCGAGATACGTGAAAGAAAAGATTTCTGAGTCAGAAAGAACCCACAGAGAGGAAGGGAACAATGTGTGTGTTTCGGACACTGGTCACTGGGTGCCTTCTTGGACCGAGGGCCTCGTGGAGCTGATAGATTGAAGTCCAGTAAGAGGTGACAGAGACTGGCCTCCTCTCTTGGACAGTGCCCAGGAGGGGCAGATGACCCACCTCGTGTGGATCAGGGGTCAAGGACCCTGGCTTCACCTTGGAACACTAGCTGATGTGGGGTGAGAGGAAATAGACGGAGATCCACACAAAACCACCTGCAGCCAGCTCCACGTTTCTCACTGAGAGCCAAGTGAGGAGGCAGTTTTTTTTTTTTTTTTTTAAGATTTTATTTATTTGAGAGAGAGCACATGAGAGGGGGGAGGGTCAGAGGGAGAAGCAGGCTCCCCGCCGAGCAGGGAGCCCGATGCGGGACTCGATCCCGGGACTCCAGGATCATGACCTGAGCCGAAGGCAGTCGCTTAACCAACTGAGCCACCCAGGCGCCCGAGGAGGCAGTTTTGTGGAGAAAGGCCAAGGTTGTACGCCCAGTGGCAAGCTGAGTTTCCTTCACAGCTTTTCCATTCAGGATTCAGAGCCTGCTTCTGGGACCTCTCCTTTCTCTCAGGGCTCCCCTAACTGTTCATTTGTCCAGCAGCCCCTGGGTGGAAACGATAGGGACATTTGCCTGGCTTCACACCTCTCGTGTGAGCCGTTCAGAGCTTCAGACATTTCTGTTGGTTCTGTAGCTGGACAAGATTCAATTGTGAGAAGTGAAAGGGGCAGAGAGATCATGGATATTACCGAAATACAAGGCACAGCAACAGTATCAGGTTTATAACCTGTTGCCTGGAAGTCTAGAAAATAATAATAAAATCATACAGGCTGTTGTGCTCTGGGAACTGGAGACACACTCGGGGGGGAAGTCTTCCTTCCGTGCCCCACACCAGCCCACTTTTCTCTTAACAAGGAAAGAGCTACTTACCTAGGTGGGTCAGAGGGAGGTTCCGCAGAGGCAAACATTCAGGAGTTACCTTTCGTCAGGTAACTCAACTATTTTCATAAATATTTCCTTTGAAAGGTCTTGCTTATGTTGAAGACCTGAGAGAGCACCTTTTGTAGACACAGAAGCTTAGTATTCTCTGCTTAATTCCGAATTTGATTAGTAGGCATGTTTATCTTAAAAAAATATATATATATATAACTTAAGTCAAACTTTACATCAAAGCTAGATCACCTATAAAAGAAATGTTATCGTAATACACCTCATAATTTTTCCAGGATTTGGTAAACATATTCTTTTTTTTTTTTTTACTTCCTCGAAACATTAGCTACCAAACAGAACCAAACAGAATATTAGATACGTTTTTAAATTAAAAAGTTATTTAGAGAAAAAAATATAAGTTCCAATATTTCATATTTACGTCCTTCCTGAACTCTAAACAACAAACTTTATTAAAAGAAAAATAGGGCATATGAAGAACAAGCAAGGAAGGACAACTACTTGGGAGCCCATAGCAAATATAGCAGGGTCATTGTTCAAGTTAAGGGAGTATGATTGTCTGACAGCTATTTGTAGTTCTCATAAAATACCTTTTTCTCTGTATTCATTGCCGCTAGGATTGAAAGGGAGGTCTAAAATTTTCTGCTTTTAATTTCTTTGTCAACCTTCAGTAGCTGGTGAAAAAAAGAGAAAGGAACAGAATCACTAAGGGTTGGCCTTCATATTACCCCATTATCTATCCGCAAATTGCACTGAAGCCAGACAGATGGACAGCCACCTGCAGCCACACAGGCCCAGGGTCCCAAGGGATCTGCGTGCAAAGCAACCAGCATTGCAGGGCCCCGAAGTCGGCTCCTTCTGCCTCTGAACACCTCCAGCGTGGCTCTCTCTGGGCCAGCATCTCTTGTACCCACCAGCGAGGACCCGACTGTTTTGTCTCAAACCAGGAGTGTTAATAGACTCTGACTCTCTGCAGCCAGCTGGGAACCTGTGCACCATTGTTTCCTCTTAACGCATGCCCTGTTGGGCAGCCCCTCTGTGAAGAGCCTGCCTCAGCAGTGGGAGAGGGGAGGCTGCTGCCACGGAAGCTTCCCTACCCTCAAGGGAGGTGAGGTCCTTTACCAAAAGGGCTTGGGAAACTGTAATGTCCTTTCTGGAGGAATACTCCTGTAAGTGAATAAAGAAGATTACCTTTACAAGCAGGTACCAACAACAGGTACCTTGTCTTTATAGCTCAAGACAATTTATTATTCCCATTTTAGAAGTTAAGTGAACACGGAACTATCTTAACTGCTTATTGTACTGGTTCTCAAAGTGGGGTCCCAGGACCAGCAGCATCAGCATCACCTGGGAGCTTATTAGAAAGGCAGAATCTCTAGCTGCACTCAAGACCTACTGAAAAGGAGACTGGAGGCAGGGCCAGAAATCTGTATTTAGCAAGACCTCATGTGAGTTTGCTGCATGCTCAAGTGTGAGGACTGCTATTTTATGCCTTTTGTTCATATTTCTATAATAGTACTAGCATTTTCAAATTCATGTCAAAATTCAAGTTTTCAAATTCATATCTGCAAACTGTTCCCTCCTACAAGTGGTTCATGGAGCTTATATTATATCTCTTATTTCATGGGCTTTAAAAACTTCAAAAAGGTAGGCCTCTTTGGTCCTGGAGCCTGCATCTTTGGCTTCAAGTCATACACACATGCCCTAATTTTTGTCTTTATTCACAGAAGTCTTTAGATTCTATCCAGGTTGATCACCTGATGGAACTTTACATTTCTTCGGCTCATAAGAGCTAGAAATGTATTTTCCTTCTGTTTCTTTCTTTTTTTTTTTTTAAAGATTTTATTTATTCATTTGACACAGAGAGAGAGAGAGAGAGCATGCGCAGGGGGAGCAGGAGAGGGAGAAGCAGGCTTCCCGCCGAGCAGGAAGCCTGACACGGGACTCGATCCCAGGACCCTGGATCATGACCTGAGCTGAAGGCAGACGCTTAACCGACTGAGCCACCGAGGTGCCCCTGAAAGTATGTTTTCGATTAAATTATAAGATCTTTTAAATCTTGATGTGATTCTGCATTCTTTTATAATATTAAAACTTCACAAGTTTGATGGGTATTTGAAATTATATCCAGTTGAATTTTGAACCTCTCACTTGTCTTTGTCTGACTTGCTGTCACAATCTAGGAGGCCATTCCAGCAACACATACACATACACAAGCATTCATGCACAATTAAACATTTTTAAGTTCACATGCTTTAGAAGCCTACTTTCCATTTTGTCTTCCTAAAAAGTCTGACTTTGGGTTGGAGTAGAAAGACAGGAGTTGAAACTTCTTTTATTCCTTTGGGAATTTTCTTAGAGAAGTAAATCAATATGAAGGACTGCAAGTAAGAAAAAGGAAATTCTTAACATTCACAGTGGATTGTATTGGTAAAGGTTTCTAAATTGGAGAATGTTTGAAAACTTATAGAGCTTGAAAAGAAAATTCTAGCTTCCATATCTAAGTAGTCTTTCACTTAACATTCATTAAACACATTATTTACTGAGTCCCTACTCTGGGTCAGGCATGGCTCCCGGTGATTGGAAATATATGAGTGAACCAAATGAGTGGAGACAATAATACATTAATAATACATATAGTATTTCAGAAGTGACTAAATGCTATGGAAAAAGGAAACCGTAGAGTAGGATAGTGGAGGAGAGAAGAAAGCAGTGGTTATGATTTTGAATGGGTGGTCTGGGTACGCCTCACTGAAACCAGGTAATTTGAGCAAAGAGTTGAAGGAAATGAGGGAGTTAGCTCTGCGGATGCATGGAGGGGAGGCTTCCAGATAGAGGGAGAAGCTAGAGCAAAGGTGTGGTTGAGGGCATCCATTGTGCTGGATCACAAGAATGAGGGGAGAACTCTAACTGGGGTCAACTCAAGTAGGTCATGGTGGCCATTTACAAGGGCTTTGGCCATTCATTGGAGGGGACTAGGGAGCTATTACAGGGTATTAGACAGAGGAGTAACATGATCTGACATGTTTTCAAAGGGTCATGTATTTTGAATACACTTTGAAGGGGGCTATATCAGGTCCATAAAGAGTCTGTATTCCAGGTGAGGGATAATGGCCTGGGCTGGTATTTGTAGCAATGGATGTGGTAAGCAGTGTTTAGGTACCAGATGGTCTTTGAAGGTAGGTTCTAGAGCATTTTTGATGAATTAGATGTGGGATATGGTGTGTTTTATTTATATAAGAAATTTAGTTTGTTGGATTGTTTTTCAACTCTATTGAAGAAATTTCTAGAATTGGCTCAGTATGTTCACCCTTTCCAATAAAAAGATTCACATTTCAGGGTGTGTTATTAATTTGTTAGGGTTGCCATAACAAATACCGCAAACAGAGTGGCTTAAACAACAGAAAATAATTTTCCCACATTTCTAGATTCTAGAAGCCTGAGATCAGGGTGTTGGCAGGGCAGTTCCTTCTGAGGTCTCTCTCCTTCCTTCCTTCTCTCTGTTTCACAAGGTCTTCCCTCCGTGCATGTCTGTGTATTAATCTCCTCTTTTAAGGATCTTAGTCAGATTAGATTAAGACCCACCCATATGACCCCATTTCACCTTACTTTAAAAAAAAAAAGTTTATTTGAGAGAAAGAGAGTGAGCATGCGCATGCGAGTGGTGAGGGGGAGGGGCAGAAGGAGAGGGAGAGGGAGAATACCAAGCAGACTCCCAGCTGAGTATGGAGCCCAACACGGGGCTTGATCCCAGGATCCCAGGATCATGACCTGAGCCAAATCTAAGAGTCGGACACTCAACCAACTGAGCCACTCAGGTGTCCCCACCTTACTTTTTTAAATGTGCTGTGCCCAAATACAATCACATTCTGAGGTACTAAGCATTAGGGCTTCAACCCTATGACTTTTGGGGGACACATGTCAGCCCCTAACAGTGTGCATTGTACATTTTACTCACTCACATATTGTCATTTTAGTCATGGTTGTGCACGGCACACAGCCTTTGTGATATGCAATCTAGAAACACATCTGAAGACCCTGACAAAATCAATTCCTATTTCACAGCGAGATCATTTAAAATAAACTGGAGCTCATTCTTAGCAGTCCTTGGAAGCATCTCAGTTTTGGATTTATCATGATTCAATTTAAATAGAAGCAAGATACTTTTCATTTGTACCTGCTATTCAAGATAGCGCTATCACTAGGAAGAACATTGAGTTAGAGGTAATTTTTAAGCATCTTATTTATTTCTGATAAGAAAGATTACTTGCTTATTATTTTAAAAGACTCAGTTGCTACAGAAATACCTACTCTGGAAGGGGAGAATCTCCTGCAATCTAGCCCAACAGTTTGTTCAAGGACTTAGATGCTAATAGGGATGAGGCAGCCACTGAAGTGCTCTACCTGCCGACATGTCAGAACCCCCCGAGGTTCAATCATGGGGCTATTGCTGGATTGTTCTGACCACCCACAGACTGTGATCAGTTTGGACTTGGGCCATGATTTGTTGGCCAAGTTGATGATTTCTGAGAGCCCAGCATCGGCGCCTCATCTCCACCTGGGCAGGAGGTGGGGGGTAGTGACACGGGAGCCTCCAAAAGGTTCTATTCTGTCAGGGTGGGGGAGCGAGGCCGTGCAGTGAGGCTTGATTGCTGTTGGCTCTCCTCTGGCCCACAGCCTCCCTGCTCCTGACAGGGAGAATTTGATGCCCTTCAAAAAATAGAGTATATTGATCTGTTTTCTAGGCAACAGATGCCGAAGCGCTGTCAGTTAATGTGACTTCAGAAGGTTAAATATGATTTTGGAGTGAATTACCAGCTGCCCACAAATGTTTTATGGGTGGTTTGAAATGCAGATACAGGGAAGGAAGGAGCTCAGGGTGGGTTTTTGTGTGCACATATACATCTCTCCAGGCATAAGTTATGTCCTTTGTGTTCTATCTGGCTCTGCAGTACTCTGTCTTTATTAGACAATGTCATCCCTAGAAAATTAGTAAAAATAGGAGGAAAACAGAGAATGTCAAAGATAGGGAAAGAGTTCTCTCTACTATTTGAATTATATATGTCTTAATCGGTAAGACTGATTGCTGCCTTACGTAAGACTGTCATTCTCCCATTGTACTTTTTTTTTTTCTTTTTAAAGATTTTATTTATTTATTTGAGAGAGAGAGAATGAGAGACAGAGAGCATGAGAGGGAGGAGAGTCAGAGGGAGAAGCAGACTCCCCGCCGAGCAGGGAGCCCGATGCGGGACTCGATCCAGGGACTCCAGGATCATGACCTGAGCCGAAGGCAGTCGCCTAACCAACTGAGCCACCCAGGCGCCCCTCCCATTGTACTTTTCTGAGGGAGGGAGGGAGAGAGAGGAAGAGAGGGAGAGAGAGAGAGAGAGAAAAAGTATGAAACCTTCAGTAGTAGAATGCCAAATTTAAACTTCTTGGGATAAAAACACCAAGAATTTGGCAATATGTTACTAAGTGACAGATTTAGAAAGTTCTTTGTCATTTGATCTGGCTTTTTCGTCCTCTTGCCTTTTATACAGTGTGGGCAGTAAAAACAGCTTTGTTGGTTTTCATCTTGAATCTGGTTTTGCTCTTTTGTCTTTTACGTGATGGTAAGCTTAGTATTGCTTGAATTTATAGAAAATACCTCAGGGGAACACTTACAGTCTGTCTTTGGAATATTTTCTTGATTTTTGTTTAATAAAATTTGTGCGAATATGGACTGATTTATAGGAAAGTGGAATTCTGCTAAACATTTCAACCTCAGAAAATCTGGGTTTGAATCTTAAAGGTAGTATCTCCTAGCCATGTGAACAATTCTCATGTTCTATCCCCTCTCTCAGCTTACAATTTTTATATGTGGAAAGTGTTGGTGATCACATGGCCTGAATTTTCAGTATTGTTTGGAGTGTTATGTTGGAGAATAATGTGTGAAATAGTGCTTTGCAAACTCAAAAACTCAGCAAATGTTGGTTAATAATTTCGAAAAATTTCCACATTTATTTGAATACTACCATTTAGAGAAAAATTTAGAGAATTTTTTTTGAGAAAAAGTTTTCAAATTAAGGCTAGGGCTCTCCTTAACAAAAACAGTGGGCATGGAAATGATGGGATGGTCCATTTTTTTTGGATGTAGACTATTAGCCCTGGAGACAAACTAAAAAGGGAGAGGAAATTTTTCCAAAGAAGCATATTGGTAAGTAGCTTCCTAAGAGAAATGTCTTTCGTTTCTCAGGCTGTTGTAATTGATTTATGCCCATTTTACTGCATGGGTGAAGTTTGTGTGCAAATGTGATATTAACACATAATTATATTATAAAAGTGTGAATTATCTAGGTAATTAAAGGTTGGGACATGGAAAGGTGATGTTGACCCAGAGGTACCATTTTGTAGGATCAGGTTCCATAATGTTTCCCAGAATTAAGTGAGTGCAGCACCCCACCCCTCAGCAGCCCCACTATAAAAGTAGCATGGGGCTACTTGGTTTAGGAAATTTTCTCTTCTGCTGGCTTTCATTGTGGGGTACAAAATTAAAAACTGAAACAGGACATGTGCAGATGGACATACCTAACAGCATATGATTTGTCTCCTGATACAGGTAGGAGAAAGCTCTGCTGATTTTTCTTTGGGGCACTCTGTCTTTTAAGAAGATGGGACAGGAACAGTATTCTTTCATGTCCTGTCCAGTTCTGAGGATATTGTGGATTCTCAACAATTACTAAATTATCCATGATCATGTGAATAGATTCTGCAAGTTATTTACTTCCTGAATGAACATTCAGCTTTTTCCAGATCCAGGTGTTGGGGAGGAAGAACTTAACTTGCAGAGTCAAGGTCCTTCTAGCTGAACTAAGAATCAAGTGGACATGAGACAGAGTCCACACAGACATGGAAATTCCAAAGGCAGTGAGGCAACACAAGCTTATATGAGCTAAGAAGAGGGTAGAAGTCTGAGGATACAGAGGAGAGAAAGAAGTTTATCAGGAAGGTGAGAGAAGGTGTTTGGAAAACAAACATTGCCCTATTATGCAGATAAGTTTCTCAGTTGGAGAGGAGTCTCTGTTAATAGCTCTCTTCCTGGTACAAGCAGGCAGTTGGGGGAGAGATTAAGAGTTTTTCCTGAATCCGCTGGGGTTTGATTGCTTTTAGTTCAAAATAATGTTCATGCCAAGGTGGCCCATTTTGGGGTGGCCTGCCCTTGGCCCTGACAGAGGGGGAACAGAGTACTCTAAAATCAGGAGAGTGAAGAAGTATATTCATTTTGTGGATGAATGACATTAATTGCTGATGCTGTAAGTAGAACCAAATCAAGAAGTCATTTTTTTTCCCTCTAGATGATGCTAATTTATTTAGTGTTTTGAAGTGTCCGGGAGTTCAAAAGTGTCTTTGAATACACCGCTTTCTTGTTATAACCGTGATTCATCATTTACTAGCGGTGACACTTGGGGAAGTTTGCTTAGTCTCTCTGACCTCACTTTCCTCATCTGCAAAGTGAGAGTAGGAGTGTCATAAAGTTTCCATAAATTACTACATTTAAACACTCACTAAATGGCAGTTATTATTTACAGATTTCAGAAAAATGATTGAAGCAAGGAAATCTCATATACTGAAGCTCATGTAAAGGCAAAACGGCAACACTGTAAGTCAAAATCTTCTGTGTGGCATCTGTGTTATGGCATTTGGCACAGTTATTATTATGTTAATAGAATTGTCAGGACAACAAATATTGTGCTAGGTGAACCCAGGCTTCATTTTCACTATATCACAGACTTCACCTTTATTTAAAGAGGGATGATGAACTGCAACAGTAGAAAACAGTACTCATTTGTAACAATTAGCCTTGAAATTTTACATATGTGTTGAGCAAGATAGGCAATCCTCCTTAGCCAATTCATTTTCAAGACACAACCTCTGCCTTTGCTTTTTCATTATATACATATAACACAGATATATATGTATATGTATATATACACACACACATAAAACACCTGGCAGAGGACCATGCCTCGGTGGTCTCTACCTGATAGATGGACCATTCCTGGTGATGCCCCCCCTCCTCCTAACTGGTGCACCTCTTTTTTCTATTTTTGCTTTTCCTCTCTCCCACTGACACTCTCCTTGTAACATACTCTTTATTTTCTTTAATTTTTTTCTTCTCGCAGTCTGAAGTTTGCCAAAAGAAGTTGCATCATCTGTCAGGTTTTCACTACCAATGTAGTGATAGACAGAAACAGATTAGTAAGCCTTTAGGAGAGTATGCTTTATTAAATAAAGGAAAGATAACATTACTTGGCTTTTCTAAATGTTATGTTCACTGCACATCCCTTTTGTTTGAATTAATTGTGGTTTCCAGTAATGGCTGAGATTAGAGTTCCATTGTGAAGTCAAACTTATTTACTTCTGTAATTTTTCCTGACAGAATAATAATACAGCTAGTGAAGTCTGACCTAGGTGAAGAACTCCAGAAGAAAGTAAGTAGCAGCCGGTTATGTATTGTTGCTCTGGGGTTACGCATTTCTCTCCACCCTTTAAGAAAGTGAGTGGAGATACCAACTGGAATAATTATGACAAAGCAAAGAAGGGAATAACTTGCTTTAAAACAATGAAGCCAACAGTAGAAGAATCCATGTATAGGCTAGCATTTCTAGCCTGTGAGTGAGGAGCAGACATCCTGCATTTGGCTGACTTCGCACACTACAGACCAGTGGACTCAGTGCCCAAGGAATATGTTGTCTGTGTAGGTACGAAAGGGCTGGAGAGAAAAGGAGACAGTTGCTAAAGAACAGGGAACTAGGATTTGATCAGACTCAAAAACAGATTGACTTCTTTTCCAAGTTCTGCTTTAATAATGAATAAAAACATTGCAACTCCCTAGACATTGCCATTTTCATGATGATTGTGCTTCTACTTCTCAGCTTGCAGTAATGTTATACTGTATACTTCATTCTCTAGTTAGATTGGCATCCTATCCTGTATATGCTATTTCTTCAAGTTGTACACCTGCAAAGCCATATTTCCCTTCTTTTTTCTTTGGTCAAAGGGTATTTATGTGGCTTTGTGACTTCACCCTTTTGGTGAAAGGGTGTTGTCCTCAAGCTTCAACTGACATTTCTGCCTCTTATGGAACCTAAGGTTTCTGTTTCAAACAAATTCTTCAATTGTAATTTTTCTATTTCCCATGATTCTTAAAAAGAAATGGAAATTGGTCAAGCTATCAGAAAAACTCAGAGTCATCATCGTGATGCATCGTGATGTGCATTTTAGGACTGGGACATAATGATTACCTCTACCCCACTTCTGGCTTCAAGGCCACCCATAGAGTGTGTGGGTCCCTGGATAAGTCACTTTTTTTTGGTGGATCCCTTGTTTATATAATCTTTTTCATTTACAAATACTTTGCTAAAATTCATGAACACATATGAGAAATAGTGATTTATTGTTAAAGATTAAGAATGATATCAAGAAGAGATACCAGTATATTTGCTTGTTGTCCAATTGAAGCACTTGATAGCTCATAGTATCCAGGTATTGTTTCTTTCAGTTTAGATGCAGGAATCATCTCTTCATATTCTTTGTTGTCAAATGTGCTGTTCTCGAGTAATTTCGTATCTCCCACTGTGAGAAAAAGGTAACAATGCTGTTATTATTCAAGTTCTATAGCTCGTCAGAACCTGTCTGGGTTGAAACAATACAGCTCTTCTTGACTCTGAAGTGCCCTAATGCCTTCTGTTTCATGCTGGTTACATCATTATTCATGATGCTGCACCATCAATCTTCTGTCTGTGAGTAGCTTCTGATGGCTTTCAACTGCTGTTCCTGTTCTTCTTTGAAGAAGACCACAAATGCACACAGTGTGCAGGAAAACATGAACGATCATTTATTTTATGGGCATGTTAAATTTATCATTTGGAATTTTATGGCATAAATATAGAACAACACATTTTCCAACTATGTCTCCTCTTGAACTCTTTAGGCTATAATCACAGCATTCCTAAAATGTGATCTTTTTCACTGTTGATTGCACCCCTGGTTTCTACCCACCATCACTAGTGGGGAGGGTTCAGGGGGGATCTGTAGGTAGAGCAAGAACAGTGATTCAATTCATGCAAGGAATCCCTGACCCTCGTCTGACTCAGCTTAATCTGGGAGCGCACAAAATCATCACATTAACTGGAGGCAAAAAAGGAAGTAAATGCAGGGCCCACTGATGCTGCAGAGCGACGGCATAGAGAGCCGTTGGAGGAGACAGGTGGGGCCACTCCTGAGGGCTGTAGTACATGTGGTGCAGAGCCTGCAGAGGGATGAGGTGCCAGTAGTGGGGGAGGGGGACGCACAGGGTCAAGGACACCTGTTACTTCTGGTGTTGTAGATCAGGGGCAGCATCCCCATGGGAGCCTGATGGGTGACCAAGGATGCAGGAGACCACACATATAGCTCAAACTCAAGGGTCTGCTGTGGGCTGTAGGGAGTCCAGGGTCCTGAACTCTTCCTGTGTCCAAGTGAGTGCGAATCGTCAGTATCAGAGTGTCAGCACCATTGCAGTAGCCCAGTCTCACACCACCCCATGGAAACAATACTGTTCCTGTCAGCAGAACTGACCATCTCGCCAGGCTGCTTTTCTGGAGCTGGAGGCCAGCTCCAGGGCCGCAGAGTGACCCAGCCCCAGGAAGACTTCATAGGCGCAGGTTTGGGAGTTCTTCAGGGCATTGGGTAACCCCACCCCCCAGCCCCCACTAACCTCAGCACAAAGTAGAGTGTTGGAGAGAATGCTAAAGGGTACAGATGGAGACTGATTACATGCTGGCCCCCACCCAAGCTCAGGAACCTGTCCAGATAACACTATCAGCTCTAACCAGACCCAGGCACCAGAGATGGGGGGTGGGGAGGGAGTCCTAGAATATTTCATGGAGGGCACAGGGAAGTTTGGGTCATCTGAAGCACAGGGACCCAGGCAAGAGCGGAGTTTACCTGGGTCAGAAAGGAGGGAAAGAATAAAACAGAGGATTGATATAGGAGAGATTAGGTAAAGCGAGAACTGTTCTTTTAAGTCTGAGTCCAGAGAAGGGATGTCATGAGTTTACCAAAGACTTGGATTAATATATAAGAAACAAAAACAACAACAATAAAAAGAGCTCTTACAATGAAGTCACCCTCCCCAACCCCAATTCTGCACTGGAGAGAGAAAATGCTATAAAGACTGTAATTAGGTCAACCAACCAAATTAGATTATGGTTGGTAGATTATATAAAGTTGTTGTCTCGGTCTAAATTTATGAAGTTGATAGCTATACAATGGTCACATGGGAGAATATTCCTTTACTTAGGAAGTATACTCTGAAGTACTTAGGGGTAGAATCACATCTAGAAAAAAATTTATCTGTCTATCTGTCATCTGTCTGTCCATCTATCTATCTGTCTTAGTTTGGGCTGCTTAAACAAATTACCACAGACTGGGTGGGTTCAACAGCAAAGATTTATTTCTCATAGTTTTGGAGGCTAGAAGTCTGAGATTAGTGTGCCATCATGGATGGGCTCTTGGTGAGTTCTCTCTTCCTGTTTTTAGATGGCCTTCTTCTTGCTTCTTGTTATCCCAATAATATATGCTGGACGGTCAGTTTTCCACTTATATTTTCCACATGGATGGGCTGTGTTAATGTTGTTGGGCTGACACTGAACACGACTTTGCTTTGTTAATTTTAGGTAATGTTGCCACCCTTGTCCATCTAGGAATGGATGTTTTGTCAGTCCAGTGGAGCTCCACACACACAAGTACAACCAAGTTTTACTGGTGGATCTTTTCCAGGTTGCTAGCTTGGTACTTTTCAAAATGCGCTGAGTGGCTCTTTGGAACTTGTCTCTGCTGACTCCACTGGGCTCTGTTTCAAATCTCTCCTAATCCACTAATGAACCTTTATTAAAGTGAGAGGTTGAATCAGTCTTTGGACACATTATTAAAATAAAGTTGGGGCAGTGAAAAGATCAAAAGAGAACACTTGGTCTCTCCTTCCCACTCCCTATTCAGTCGCTTTAAAGCTGACTTTTTTTTTTTTTTGAGAAATGTCAGTATTAGTTGGTTAATTTCAAGTAGTCTTTGATTTTGTTTTGTTTTATTTTTAAAGGCAGCTATATGAAGAGTCTCTCGTTCTACAACCCCTCCCCCCCCTTTTTTCTCTTATGTGACTTAAAGTTCAGGTTGAGCAGGTCAGGTCGAATGCCCAAGAGGATTTAAATGATTAAGTAGGCAATGAAATACCAACCCTTTAGAATTTGCTGGATCAAACCGTAATTACGAAGCACCCTGATGGTTATTACTGCCCCCCCCCCCCTGCCACCCACTCTCTGCTCCCTGTGTCTAGAACACCCTGAGTCTGGGTGACTTGTGCTCAAGTGCAATGGAAGCATCATGTACCTTTTCAAAAATGCCCACTCATCCTTAAAGTCACAAGTTGAGGAAGACATGGCTCTTTGATATGCAATTCCACTTCTGATACCAGCCAGTCTGTATTCTGAAATTGCCCTGTTTTTCTGCTGCTGTCGTTCACTGTTTCTGCTGGTTACCCATTCGCTCAAACACTGAGCAAACAACTTTCTATGAGACCCAGAGGACGTACTGATGAACGTTTCAAAATTCCTGGTCCCCAAGGAATTGGCATTCCGCCAAATAATTTATTTCATAAGGGGAAGCCATAATAATTTTAGCCACTAAATTAAAAATGAGGACCTTAGTTAAGTATAATATTGTGCTTTGTATTTGTTTTTGTCAGTTCCCATTTCTTTATTAACTTCTTAATTGGGGAAACAATGGTCATTACACAGATCTATTCTCAAGTTTTGCCATGGATGTTTGCTTTCTCCTTCTCCTCTTTTCTCTCTCTCTCCATATAGATAGAAACAATACCTAGGTAGACAGATACATGGAGATAGATAGGTACAGACATAGATATGCTATCTGTATTTATCCATATACAGATTTATGTTATTTCTTTTGGATGAGCTGTATTGTTCATTTATGAGAAGTTGCTAATTAAACCAATAAGTTTTCGAATCATAACTTCAAATTCCATAGCATTTAATACTTTTTAGGGTGCTTATTTTCATCTCATGTGATTAATGATTATCTTCAAATGAGAAAATAGTGGCTCAGAATAATTACTTCTTTAAGGTTAGAAAGTTAGGTAAGATATCAGTTATCTGTCTAGGATCAGAAAGCTGGTTAGTGATGATATGACATATGAAGAAAGTGTTAATTGTCTTTCTGTTTTACTCATTTGTTCTATAAATAGTTGTCAAGTCTTTCTGTAAATTAAGCATTATTTTTGATGTAGGCATTCAGCAGTGAACAAAAGGTGAAAACCTCTTGCCTTTGGATAGAGCTTACATTCTGGTGAGGGAGACAAAGAAATTGTATTCTATAAAATATAAGAAGGTGATAAGGAAGGTGTAGGAAAAAGCAGAGTTGGACGGGAGGGGATAAGGAGTTTGGGGAGTCATATTTTCTAAATTTAGATAAGATGGTCAGAAAGGTCTCACCGGGAAGGTGATATTTGGCCATAGACTTGCAGGAGGTAAGAGAACAAGTCACAGCAACATCTGGGGAATAGCAGGAAAATGAAAAGTGCAAAGGCACTGAGGCATCAGGGAGCCCATTGTGGTTGGAATAGAGTGAGAAAGGGGTACTGTGGGGGCAAGATCTGAGGTGACCGGTGTTAGGGTGGGAGGGGTCGGGTGAAGGTGTAGGCTCACCAGATGGTGGATGACCCTGGTGGCTACCATAAGGATTTTGACTTTTTCTCTGTGTGATATCTAGATCCAATGGATGGTTTGAGCAGAGAAGTGAAAATGCTTTGTTATTCAGCTTATTTTAAAAAAGATTATTGTGGGAGATGTCTTGAGAAAAAACAGTAGGTGAGCATGGATGGGCACAGAGGATCCTAGCTGTAAGAATTTGTGAACTAGGCGTATGTCCAATGGGCAGTGGACTTCTGGTCTCAAGTTCTTATTCTAGTTGGGACTCTTACTTCCACTAACTGTTTGGGGGGATGCTTTGGAGAATCACTTAAGGTTTTACTAGAAAGGGAAATAAAACTGAACAGTTGGTGTGTGTTTGAGCCAATTTCCTTTTATTCCTTACCATTTGTGGACTGCTAAGATATTCTAGTTTAGTTTTTGTTTTTTTTTTCCAATGCCAGAGTGTGTGCCCCTGCTTGCCCCATCTCTGTGCTCATAGTGTTTTTACTGTCAGCTCTGACATCCCTCCCCAACCTTCTTTGGAACATGCAGAAGACAAGAGGCAAGGGACAATGTCCTTGCTAGGTCCTGAGTTATTCTGGAATTCTAGGTTGCAACCCATAGCCTATGTCTTTCTTTAAAGTAGTTGAAACTGAGTGTAGAGGGATTCTAAAAGTTAGTAAAGGCAATTCAAGCAACTTACCTAACCACTGAGCAATTTAACGTTCTAGAATTTCCGGTATATGGTAGAGGATAGACCACTGTGTGTGCAGTTCTGGGACTGGGGTACATATGCTGTAAGCAAACATGCATCAGCTGTTTTGGTTTCACTTCACTTCAGTTGTTTGATTTGGTGTCTCTAAACCCTGTGTGCACATTTTTATGAGCCTTAGGACAATTTACTGCCAACTTGCTTGAACTCTAAAATATGCTTCCAGTTTCAGAAAAACCACAAATTATTTACCACATAGGCAAGGAAACAGAGGTCATTGAGCTCATTTATTACATAATTTTAAACTTCCTTTCTGAGTACTGACATCTAGCAGCCAAAGTGATGTGCTCTTTAGGCAGATTTGGTTAAGGGGGAGAAAGGCTAAGACGTGCTGAAAGTTGCTAGCTGCTAGGCTGCTCCATGAACTTGCTTTCGGTGCTAAAATGACAAGAATCAGAGCTGGAAGAGTGGAAGGTACATATAAGGAACCTGTTTTATTGTGTTTGTAAGGTGTAATGTATGGTGATTAGCATAACATAATAAAATGAAATTAAAAAAATGGGAAGCAGGAAATGCTGAAAAACCTCTATCTTATTGGAAGTCAAATTATTTAAGATATGAGGAATAAGTATTAACCCAAAACAATGGAACGAGCGATCCTTAACATCCTTAAGATTAGAAAGCAGTATAGAAAGTCAATCTTTCAAACACCAAGTGGTGTCAGTTTCTTCCAAGGTATTTCCTGAATGACAACATCTAACTAGCAAATACTCACATTCAGTGAAAAAAGACTTAGGCACAAGGGAAGAGTGACTCTACAACATACAACAGAATAAGTAATCACCTTATGGCAAAGGAAAAAGATAAAGAGGGAAAGATAACTCCTAGGTGTCTAGCTTGGAAAGATAATGACTCAACTCAGTGAACTGTGGAGATAGGCATAGTTGGTTTGAAAATTGGGAATTTCTTACTAAATGGCAAAAGTTTTCTTGTGTAGGTTTACTTATGATAGATGCGCTGTGAGTCTGTCTGAAGGGGCCAGAACGCAATGTGACCTTATTAGATTTCGAGAACTTTTCATTTCCAAATTTTGTCTTTTCTTTTTCCTCCGAGGGGCCAGGGAATGGGAGGTACTGCGTGCTGGTGGATCATTTACCTTGGAGAGTCTCATGTTATGGAGGACATAGTGTGTAGAATCAGAGCAGAGAACTTTTCTGGGGGGTCTCCAAGTTGTGAACTGAGCACTTAGAGCTGAGTCACCAGATGTTTTCATGACATCAGCAAGGTTTAATTTAATCAAAGGATACGGCCTAGACCTAGAAGGAAACTCAGTGACTGATGGTGGGGAGCAGAATCCCAACTGAGCTCAGTTGTAATTTCAGATGCTGAGAAAGGAGTGCTTCAGGAAGCTTTGCTCCGAGAATATTGTGAGTTTTTAAATTCCTTCATGTTCATGATTTTAATTATTCCTGTTTCCCAAAGTGATTAGCAGAAACAATTTGGGAGGAAATGGATGTGTGTGCTGGAATGAAGAGAAAAGCCAGGGGACTGTATTCTGTTTCACAGCCAGGCTTGTGGTTGGGGAGGGGGTGGCGTAACGTGAGAAAGGGAGAAGCGCTGGTAGTTTCTGAGAGGAGGAGCGGGGAGAGGAGACCAGGCTTGAGCTGTGAGAAAGAACTCAATGGGAACCCAGCCTGATTCCATTCGGATCTGCGACCTTCCAGACAAAATCCAGAAGCTGACAGCTAGAATGAGTGTTGATCTCTACATAGAAGGAAAAAGGAGTCGAAATGGAATTGAAGACATTGGACTGTCTGAAACAATTTACACTATGGAGGTTCAGGGTACGAGTGAGTTCATTTTCATATCTACGCATGATCTAGGTAAAGTTAACCTCACTTCTATGATGATCTCTGCACAAAGTTTAGAAGAATGCCCGCACCAACTAAGAGCTCAATAAATGTTGGCTCTTTACCTCTGACTCCACCTACAATTTGTGTCACGAACAACCTCAGCCAAGCTTTCTAAAGCAAATACATGAGGGAAGAGTCAAGACTTAATATTCCTAACTCTTCTTCTTTGGAATTACTTTCTCAATGTTTCAATTTACTCATATTAGTCAGGCATGGAGATTCTTCTTGAAATCGGTTTTATCTCGATTATAGGACAATTTGAAAGAAATGGTTTCTATTATTTTTGAAAAGCAGCTAAAAGCTTCAAACAATAAACACATTTATGCGCCTCTCACTTGGTCTTGAAGTTTTGGAAGTTAATTTCCCTTTAAAGTAAGCAGTATTAAAAAATAATTTATAGCACATTACATTAGGGTTTAAAATTAAGAGTGTAGCACAGTGACTATCCAGCCTGTCAGAATCAGGGCAAATCTTTTGTCTTCAGTGGTTTGATTGTGATGTGCCTGGTTATGATTCTCTTTATAGCTATTGTATTTGGGGTTAGCGGAGATTCTTGAAGATGAGGCTACTCTCTTTAAGAACTTCGGAAAATTCTTTTTTTTTTTAAATTTTTATTTATTTTTTGACAGAGAAAGAGACAGCGAGAGAGGGAACACAAGCAGGGGGAGTGGGAGAGGGAGAAGCAGGCTTCCCGCTGAGCAGGGAGCCCGGTGCAGGACTCGATCCCAGGACCCTGGGACCATGACTTGAGCCAAAGGCAGATGCTTAACCGACTGAGCCACCCAGGCACCCCAAGAACTTTGGAAAATTCTTGACCATGTTTTCCTTATATACTTATTCTGCCCTGTTCTTTGTTTTTTCCTTCTTCTTTTCCTCCTCCTACTCCCCTTCCTCCTCCTTCTTCTTTGTCTTCAGTTAATTCTAATAATAAGGATGCAGGGTTTTGCACTATGACCCACATGTGACTGACAATGTGTATTATTTTATTCTCTTGTGCTTAAATCAAATATATTATACTGACCTGTCTTTGGAATCATTTAATGAATCTTCTGCTGTACTGTTAAACTCATCCAATGAGGTCTTAATTTCAGATATTGTATTTTTTGGTCTTAGAACTTTTTTTTTTTATGGATTCTAATCTTTGATGAAATTTCACATCCTTTTGTCACTTTGCCCATATTTTCTTCCAATTTTTTTAAGCTTATTGATCATTTTATCAAAGTCTTTGGATGTTAACTGGAATATCCATTTTTTTCTTCGTATCTGCTTATATCGTGTGTTCCACTTGGTTATTGCTCACATTTTCCTACCTCTTTTCACGTTGGTGATTTGTTATTATATGCCATATATTATGTACAAAGGAAGAGTCAAAGCTCTGCGTGATGCTAGTTCTACCGGACAGGGCTCTGCTTTCCCCTGTGAGACTGATAAGGTGAGGAGCTGGTCACCTCAGTCTGCAGGGACTGAACTGGATCAGGACCATAGAAGTTTTAGTTCTGGTTTAATTTCAATTTAGTTATTGAGCTTGTCTTTTTTCCTTGGGCCTGTCTCTCCTACACTTTTGACTGAGAACCCTGAAAGGCTACTTTAGCATCTTGCTACACACTACAGTATTTCCAAATTTGGTGAACATCCTGGGGAGACCAGCCATGATTCTGAGCTAGGCTCTCCCAGTTACTATGGGATTACTGGAGATCTTACCTTACCCCCCAGAAGCTACTTAACCTGAAGCTCAGCCTCAGAATTCAACAATGGTATGGTGGGGAACTCGGCTGAGCATTTAGGGAGATTGCGGCCCTTCGTATGAATGCCAAGTATTTGACTGGTTTCTGTTGGCCTCCTAGGGTCCTTCGGCATGGACCAGGTCTGATCTTCAGACTGTGCTCAGAATCAGCAGATGCCCCAGGGAAGAAAACCGCTCACCTAAATAAAGCTCTCTGCTCTGGGGAATTTTAGTTCATTTAATTCTCTTTGTTTCCACAATTCTCTGATCTTTTCATATGTGATTTTTGAAGTCAATTTGTATTCTGTACTTGGTCCAGCAAGAATGTGTTCTGCTGTACCACCTGCATTTGACCTATAACCAGAGGTCAACTTTTAAAAAGTTTTTGGCAGCTTTGTCCTTCCTACCGAGTACTTATAAGGAGTTCTTCACCTATTTTTCCAGGAGCATCAGGTAAGACTGTCACAAAAAAAAGGGTGGATGTATGTGTCAAACAGAGTTTAAAAATTAATTTGCATGCCGAAGTTCAAGTGGAATTATATTCCCTAGCAAGTTGCCGTCCTGTCACACACAGTAATAAAGACTGTATTGCAATAGCCAAATTGATCACTCAATTTTTTTCAATATGGGAAATATTTGTTAAGGTGATTGCTGTATGGGGAAATATTCCAACATTTGAAAATGAATTTTGTAAGTCATAATAGGACCTTAAAGGTCTTGGCAGGGGGCCTACCCACATGAAAGGCTTGACTCTCCTTTTTTCTCTATGTGGGCTAGAAGAAGTACAGGTGTGCTGAGAGATATCTGGCTGCCCATGGAGCCTCCCCTGCAAGCATCAATGCAACAGGTGATATTACTCTTTTTTTTTTTTTTTTTTAGATTTTTATTTATTTGTGTGAGAGAGAATGAAAGACAGAGAGCACATGAGAGGGAGGACGGTCAGAGGGAGAAGCAGACTCCCTGCCGAGCGGGGAGCCCGATGCGGGACTCGATCCCGGGACTCCAGGATCATGACCTGAGCCGAAGGCAGTCGCTTAACCAACTGAGCCACCCAGGTGCCCCCAGGTGATATTACTCTTGATGCAAACCTGGAGAGTGTTAGATCTGAGAATACCCTCTAAATCAGGGGATAGGCATCTAAGGAGGTGGCCATAATTATCTTTAAGTATGGTGGCTGTGTTTGTGACCTCATTAGCCCCTTTGGTATGTTATGAATAAATATTCCTTTTGGAATTAAACTGCTGGAATTCTTCACTTTGGCGCACTCCGGTTTTCTCTCTGGTTTTTCTCCTACTATGATATCCCAACCCTGCTGTGTCAATTTCCCTGATCACATGGCAGGATCTTGGCATTTCAAAACACTTGACAGACTTTATATAATTTGATCCGTACAATGAACTTATGTAGCTAGGCATGGCCTAAGTTCCACTTTATAGACAAGGAAGCCGTAGGTTGAGAAGTTAAGATTAGTTACAACAGAGACAAGACTTGAAACCAGGTCCTTTTACTTCTTCTTCTTCTTCTTTTTTTCTTTAAGCATATCATGTGAATTGATCCTAACTCTGAGATGACAGATGGCACTAGAGAAAGAGAACTTCTTTACATCTGGTAGATAGTTAAAAAATGCAGATTCCACACAAATAAATATGGAAGGCATTTTTACCCTTTCCCCTAACTTCCTTTCTGGGGCCTGGCACTCCACAATTTTACAGAACAGAAACAGGACTTATATAACTTAACTCAAAGCAGACAAAGATATAGAAACTGTCAGCATGAGGTGAGCCTTTCTGGAAATGCAAGCCGGCTGATGGTCCGGGAGGTGGCTGGACCTTGAGCCACCCTAGTGAGGTGCATGTTCTGTCTTGTCTCCTATCTCAACTTCAGTCATGCACTGGCTATCTTTCTCCCCAAATATCAGCAATTCCATAGGATCCAAGGAAATATTTTTGCAGCTCCTTCTTTTCTGTTCTGAAACAGTAATCTTTGATCATGTAAGCTCTGCACATGCGTGCTTTGAAAGTATAATGCTCTGATTCTAATATAATGGATAGTTCAGTTCAGTTGTGACTTCATCCTCACTTGAAGACACAGTCAGATGCCTGCAGCTATGTGAAGAATACCCTGGCTACGAATGCAGGTGTTATTAGGAGTACTGTATTGGTGACTTAGCCCTAGTGTTCTGCCCTCCTTTTTTTTTTTTTTTTTTTAAGATTTTATTTATTTATTTGACAGAGAGACAGCGAGAGAGGGAACACAAGCGGGGGGTAGAGGCAGAGGGAGAAGCAGGCTTCCCGCAGAGCAGGGAGCCCGAGGCGGGACTCGATCCCAGGACCCTGGGATCATGACCTGAGCTGAAGGCAGACGCTTAACGACTGAGCCACCCAGGCGCCCCATGTGTTCTGCCCTCCTTAGAGCTGCGCTGGGGCCAGCTCACATGTCTCCAGGTCTGCCTTTCAATCTTTTCCCTGTGTCTGGCCTCTGAGTTCCCTTTCTCCCTGGGGAACTCAGTTATGTATTTTAAAAACACATTGAGCTATGTTTTAAACATGTCTTTTAGCAAGGAATTTTCCTTATTGGAAAGTTTTCCCTGTTGCTGGAAACAGAACATGCCAGTTTGAGATGAAGGAAGTACAGAGATTTCATAAATGATGAAAGCTAAGCATGCAATGGTTTTCCCATAAGTAAGCATTTCAAAATGTATGTGTAGAAAGGCAATAAAGGAAAAACACAAATCAAGTTATTTAAAACCATTATTTTCAGGGCCAAGAAAGAAATGATGAGAATAAAGTTTTTAAAAAACATTGTAAGTCTTTGGTGGTGTTTTTAGTGGGACTCATTTAGAGATGATTGGATATTGTTATTTTTAATTTGATTTTTTTAGAACAAAAATTTACCAAAATAGCAAGTTTTGCCATTTCTTTTCCCACAACTTTAAAAAGTAAACTGTGAGAGTTGGGTCGGCATAATCTTTCTTTTTTGGACTCCTTTGCTTGCAAATACACCCACCATCAAATTACATTGTATTCCTTCCTCTTTTGCCTCCCTGTGGCAGAGGTTTAATATAAATAAGTCCAAAGCTCGGTTTTCTTTACGTCTCTTGCTCTAAGTAAATAGTAAGGAATCAGTTGCCCGAGTCCGTTGATTTGATTTTATACAAGTGGATCTTGTTAGAACATTTCTCTACACCTGGGATATGGGGAGATTTATCAACCTTCTTTGCCAAGAGAACCATAGAGGTATTTACATTTCTATAATGTGTTGTCGTTTCAAAGATTTTGCTTGAATCTTGCCAAAGTGGCTGAATTAAGAAGTACTTAACTGACTGATTTTAAAAAACAACAACTTGTTTTAAATCATTCAGCTGTGTGGCCTGTACCAGTCCATACTTTCATAGGATCGTACGTTTCAATTTTTTGGTTCTATTACTTGAAAATATGTAGACCCAACTGTTTCTGATAATTGTGTGGGCCTTTGAACTCCAATTGGCCTATTTATAAAATTGGATACGAATCTATCATGGCTGCTTTCAAAGAGAGCAGTGTATATAAATGAAGGGTTCTTCAAACCACTTGAGGGGTGCGGTTGAGATCCCAACGAAATAGGCTACGTTGCTTCTGGGAGAAGGGAGGAGGCGTCCTATGACTTGCAGGGCTTCTGAGTAGGACACACAACCTTAGGGCTAGAGCTCAGGGCAATGGTCATGCTGCTGAGCATCCTGCAAGTTATCCCTATTTTCTGCCCCCTCCTACGTCCCCTGGTTCCACCCCATGCAATTCTCAGCCTCTTCTCTAAATAAATGTTGAAGATAGCTTTACCTAGCGAAGGTGTGTCGAAGTATATGGTTGCCCAGGTTGCTCACATAGCAACTGAAGGAGTAATGAAGAAACACGTTGCTATGGTGATTTCTGTCCTTTGTTTCTTCATGGACATTGGTATGAATTGATGTGTTTTATAGTTTGCAAAATACTTGAACTCTTCTTTTCTTCCCCCCTTCCTTCTTTCTCTTCTTTCAGACCACCACCAAGAATTAAATGGAGGTAACTACTGAAAATGCTGAGAACAGTGATTTGCAGTGTGTTCCCGGATGTAGGGTTCCTTGAGGAGTCAGGGGTTGGGTGAGAGATGTATTTGGAAGATAGAGAAATAAGACTCCTCTATCTTCCCAGTCTAGAGAAACAATTCTGTAGGCACATAGCTGAATGAGAAGGAAGTATTTGCATTTCTACCATCTTTGAACACTGATTACTAATGTTGCCGTCTTTAAAGAATTCTGCTCTTTACGATAAGACTAGACTCTCTCTCCTCTCTTCTGTGTTACACAGCCTCTGATTGCAAATTTATTCTTGGCATCTTTGAATTGCAAGGGCCCTTTGATTGTATTTCCCCTCCACATATTCTTTTGGCCCTGTCACTTTTTTTTACACTTTCTGCTATAGAAGCAGTGAGCTACTTGGCAGGGCATCTCTCTCAGCCAATGAAAAACCAAAAGAGAGTGGAAACCTTTTTATTCTACAAATCAGAAAGAGATTGTTTAAAAGTTATTTTTTCCCCCAAAGTGGCTGCAGTTAGTTTTGCTATTAGGCTGCAAAGACAACCCTAAATATTCCTTTGGATTCAACATTGCTTGCATAACACAGATACTGACTTACTGGAAGAAAACTTTCTGTGTGTGTGTGTGCATGTGTGTCACTCTTTCTTGAGTACTTTCTATGTGCCAAGGTGTAAGGCTAGATGATATATGGTTGAGAATAACAGTCATGGTCTCTGCCTCAACCAATTTACAATGTGGATAAAACAGACCTCCTATATTTGAATCCACAATGACATAATTACAATATGATAATGATTGTATTTGAAGGAAAACAAAGAAAAGTACACAGGACTTATAAGATGGTTTAATAGGGGGATTTCGTGGAGCTAGAAGTCAAGATAACCCTTCCTAAGAAAGTGATATTTAAGATGGAAATTTAAGGATGAGTAGACACAGAGCAGATAAAATATGGAGCCCAGGAACTGGGGGTAGAAATGAGGGAAGGAGGTGGCACTGTACTGTTGGGAGAGTGTAGACGGTTGAGGAGGCAGATGTAGATAAAGTGGAAATGTTATTGGATCGTAGGTCTTGATGCAGGAAGAAGCAGAGAGGGTACTGCAACAAAGCAATTGGCAAGAGAAGAGCTTAAAGGTGGTGTGTGTGTGTGTGTGTGTGTGTTATTATAGAATTAACTGGAGTGCAGTTTTTAATGATGACCAAATTCTTGGTGTGACTTGGAAATTGGCACTTAAGGTGGAATGATGAAAAGATTACTGGGCATCAAGTTAATGGACTACTGGCCAAGGTGTTGACGATGCATCCATGTAATAGTGGAGATGCCTAGCATGATGGTAGGCTTGAAATGAAAAGAACACTAAGTCAGTACTAAGTTCTTTAATGATTGACCAGATGGCTAAGCAATGGCCACAGAAAGAAGAGGATGCTATAACCAGCTGATCAAAGGAGCAGCTTACAAAAGAGAGAGCAACCATTTGTCTGGAAGTGGCATTGGTTGGTCAGAGTATCAGTTCCACTCTGACCCTGAAGTTTGAGAGAAAACACAGCTCCTAATACCCACTTAAGAGAAGAAGCAGGATCCTTAGGGAAAAGTGAGTGTCAGTGAAGTCAAAAATGTGTGTGTGTGTGTGTGTGATAACTTCAAGATAATTATGGGCTAGAATCATGTAAAGTAAGGTAAGAATAGGCCTCCTTAAAACTCACACCCTCAGCCATTCCTCCAAACTTCGAATTTCTTTTGTAACATTCCTCCCAAATTGCAGTCAAGTCTCTGCTTACAAACTTCCAGCAACAGGTAAATCATTATCTTCTAACGCAGGATGTTTCACTTTGGGTGGCTCTATTGAAAAAATGATTCTGCATCTGTACTTCCCAGGTAAATGTGTGGAAAAACGTGCTTAGGGGTGTGCAGCGAGTGTGGATAGACTGAAAATTTATTTTATCAAAATGTTTCAGAATGAGAATTTGTTTATTTAATACTTGTGTGATTTAAAATATAAAAACCAAATTTATATTTTAAAAAGTTCATCAAAACCTGAAAAATGAATTTAAAAGCACTTTATGACAAGTGCTATGGACTGAAATGTGTCCCCTTAAAATTTATAGGGTGAAGCCCTGACCCACAACGTGACTGTATTTAGAGATAGAGACTCTAGAAAGTAATTAAAGTTAAATGAGGTACCAGGATGGGGCCCCGATCTTATAGGATTAGTGTCCTTGTAAGATGAGACATTAGAGTGTTCTCTCAATCTCTCTCTCCCTTTCTCCCCAAATTCTGAAGGCATAGCAAGAAGACAACAGTCTGTACACCAGGGAGAGGGCTCTCACCAGATCAGCCGGCACCTTGATCTTGAACTTCCAGGCTGCAGAACTGTGAGAAATAAATGTTGTGTAAACCACCCAGCTTGTGGTATTTTGTCATGAAAGACTGAATGCACTGGGGCGCCTGGGAGGCTCAGTCGTTAAGCATCTGCCTTTGGCTCAAGTCACGATCCCAGGGTCCTGGGATCGAGTCCCGCATCGGGCTTCCCGCTCCTTGGGAGCCTGCTTCTCCCTCTGTTTCTCTCTGTCTCTCATGAATAAATAAATAAAATCTTAAAAAAAAAAAAAAGAAATACTATTTGTAGCACTTTAGATAAAGCAAAACAACAACAACGAAAATTAGCATTAATTTAGTCATGCATGTATGTACCTACAGGAAAAATGAAGATCACCAGAAAAGAAAATCGTGAAGGTAGATATAAAGTCATATTTTAAAAATATATTAAGGGGCGCCTGGATGGCTCAGTCGTTAAGCGTCTGCCTTCGGCTCAGGTCATGATCCCAGGGTCCTGGGATCGAGCCCCGCATTGGGCTCCCTGCTCCACGGGAAGCCTGCTTCTCCCTCTCCCTCTCCCCCTGCTTGTGTTCCTTCTCTCTCTGTGTCTCTCTCTGTCAAATAAATAAATAAAATCTTTAAAAAAAAAAAGAAAGAAAGACTGAATGCACTAAGATAATATGATTAGAATTATGAATATAACTAGTTTTCTGAACACGCTTTCGGAGAGTTACCACTTCTAATTGTGTTTCATTTTTTTCTTATTCGACCAGTAAACATTCCACAATTTAAGAAGCGAATTGAGTAAGATGATTTATAGGTATTTTAGGTTAATTTTAAAATATAAATTTATTTAATTATTTTTTGGGGGTGGAGTCTTGACTTACCTGGATCCTGAAAACACTGTTCTTGCCCTAGAGTAAGCTCTGTAGTCAGGAGATAGCAGGAACACACCTCATGTAGACACTAGTACCTGAGGTTAATTCTGTACAAATCAGTTACCAGAAGTGCTTCCTGAGAGATCAAGGCATTGTCCCATTGGGTAGCAAATATAGTATTTATGTTTGAGAAAACTGTTATAGCTAAAATGGTTAAATTGTCAAAACATGCCTGGATCTTATCTTTTCATTAAAACAAGTTTTAGACATATATATATATATATATATATATGAGAGATCATGACCTGAGCCGAAGGAAAATGCTTAACCGACTGAGCCACCCAGGCGCCCCTAGACATATATATTTTTTTTAACAGGGAGAACTTGTTCTTAAATTTTTTCCATGAGATCTGGAGATTAATTTCTTTGATTTTTCTCCTTGTATCCTTCCCAACAAAGCTGTACATTTTGAGGATAACCACCTGGTTATAAGCAAAATAGCCCTAAATAAGCACAAATACTTTCCACTAAATGCTCCTTTCCAGTTTGAGATTAGACTTTACAGTGTCAAATCGTCTGGGCCAAGAAAGCCACCAGAGTCCTGCAGCTCACATCCCAGGTTCATACATAGCTATATATGTCCCGTAGATCATTTCATTTGCTGCACATTGAAGTGATAGTGCTTTCTTTTCTAATAAAATGATGTCTACCCAGGTAAGTGCAGGGAGATAGTCTAATCAAGGGCCAAAGAAGAAATTTGGCTATTTTTAAATGGGTTTTGAGGTTACCATTAAACACAATATATACGAGTTGGCAGTTATGTGAAAATATCTGTAATTATTTAGTAGGTAAAACATGTTTGCTAAGAAAATCTATTTTTTTTCTATTCTCTCTTTGTGCATTGTTTCTTCTGGTATTGATAAAGCATAGATCTATTCATTCTACAAACTTTTATCGTGCACCTGCTATGTGTCCAGCATAGTGGGAAGTGCTGTGATACTCAGATAAAAGGCACAGTATGTGCTCACAAGCAGAGAGAATAACTATTTCTTGAATAAAGGTGATGATGTGGGCAACTGCTTACAAATGGGAAGGGTAAAGAGAAATTGGAATCTAGGATGATGTACAGATTTCTGGGTTCAGTTATTCATCTGTTGGGGAGGATAATTGTTTTCAAGTGGGATATATGGCATCTCATTTATAAGTAGTGGCAAGATGGAAGCCAAATAAAACTCCCCAATTTTGCCTCCTTTATCACATTAATGAAATGTGTTTTATAATCATGAGCAGCCAATTTGAAGATCAGATTAATTTCTACCTCTGTTACCTTACCAAAGATTCCTTGTACTTCTTGGTGAATAGGAAATGAATTTCATGGACCAGCAGTGCATCATCTGAAAGAAGTATTAACAGTTGGGTTTGTCATTGATTGCATAGGGAGTTAACAAGGAAATTTAGTGTGGGCTCTACATAGTGGACTGATCCTTGCTCTGTCTGTTTTCAGACTATCAATTAATACACATTTTGTTGTGCTGTTTCTAGTATTCTGACTCAAATTGAGTACATGGATACACACTTTTTTTTTTTTTAAGATTTTATTTATTTATTTGAGACAGAGAGAATGAGAGAGAGAGAGAGCACATGAGGGGGGGAGGGTCAGAGGGAGAAGCAGGCTCCCCGCCGAGCAGGGAGCCCGATGCGGGACTCGATCCCGGGACTCCAGGATCATGACCTGAGCTGAAGGCAGTCGCCCAACCAACTGAGCCACCCAGGCGCCCAAAGCAAAAGATTATTGAGTGAACTATTTTCTTTTTTCTTCTTTTTTTTTTTTTAAGATTTTCTTTATTTATTTGAGACAGAGAGAATGAGAGAGAGAGAGCCCATGAGAGGGGGGAGGGTCAGAGGCAGAAGCAGGCTCCCCGCCGAGCAGGGAGCCCGATGTGGGACTCGATCCAGGGACTCCAGGATAATGACCTGAGCCGAAAGCAGTCGCTTAACCAACTGAGCCACCCAGGTGCCCTGGATACACACTTTTAATAAGCCTATTAATATAAAAATTGGATCTGGGGCACTAGAGGTGTTTAATAAATGAGTTGTAATTTTACTTAAAGAAGTCAAGGTACCTTGAAGCATTTCCTCTAATACTAGAATTGCTATTACTGAGAGGCAATTCTCTGTGGACGTTTAGTATTTCTGCACATGTTATGAGTGAGGAATTGACTAATCTGTGTTCTGGACTATCTTTGCATGGATATGTGTATTTGAATAACTCTTTGCAAGAGTTTGCAAGAGTGTCTCCCTCTGGAGGAAAAGTCAGGAATGCTTACTGCCTGTTACAAAAGATTCAGGTTCCTTAAATTCGGGGTCCTTCTACTATAACACGACCCGCTGTATGTGCAGATGGCACCTGGCCCTCTTTGCATCATCCTACAATAGGGGTCTGGGGAACTGGCACCAAAATACTTCTACTCTGGCTACTGCTATTGCTATGAGTAGTAAACTGTCCTTTTGTCTGACTCAGGAGTCTTGTGTCTTCCATCATCAACCATGAAATATTTGGCAGGCTAACTTTTTAGTTTGCAAGTAGGGTGAATTCTCAGGTCCTTCATAGTTCTTGACAGAGAGCGTATTTCAGATTCCTATCTACTAATTCATAGACTCTATATTCTACCGTAAAATCTGAAACAGCTGAACTTTTTCAGCATTAGCAGGGCAGAACTCGAAGTTGTAGGCCACATAACAAAACATTGAAAAAGAATTAGAACATCCACTTTGTTTTATGTCTGTGAGACTTCACATTTATTATATATCATAATTTTAAAAGCTTCTTATGGAGAAAAACTGGAGTATGAGTACATTCAAAGCAATAGCTTTTGTGGAAATGTGAAAGCTAATGATTGTTTATAGGTCTTTTATTTTCAGTACACTTAACTCTCATATAGGCACCATAAATAAATGTTTTGCTTTCTTTTTGTTTTGTAGTCAACTTGATCGAGGTATACTTCATGTGCAATAAACTGCACCCTTTAAAAATGTACAGTTTGGTGAATATTGACAGTTGAATATGCCTGTAAATACACCATCACAACCAATTTACAAAAACATTGTCATCACCCCCAAAAGATTCCTTGTACTCCTTTGGACCTAAATGAATTTTGATTACAAGTGAAAGCCTTTTACATTGGGACACTTCAGAGATGACTTTTACTGAGGAATTTTTGCCAGTGTCCAATTTCATTTCCTTTTTCAACCATTTCAAGCATGAATATTTGATTTTTTTTCCCTTGGGTATTTACTCTGACTTGTATTTTCCATTTAATGGTTCCTCTGTCTAGTCTTTTCCTCTCCTTCATATCATTTGGAGCAGAAGGGCTGAATAATATTCTCATGAGCTCATAGAAGTGGGATAAACAGTGTGAATTTAAAACATATAAAGATTAAGTTCCCTTACAGAAAAAAGAACAACATATCACATTCAGGAAACAGAAAGTGGGTGTTAGTGTACAAGACTATGCAAACTGATCATGGAAACAGTAGAAAAGGGTAATTATTTATGTAATTAAGTGCTAATTTATATATAAGAGATATACTTCTTTGTTTGCATTAATTATGATGTTTTATTTTAGGGTTTTTCCTCTCTCGATCATTGACACAGTTTCTAGGGAAGCATCTCTCAGGTATTTTGTTTTTTCAATCTGGCCCTTCACGATCATGGTTCTCAAAATCCAAGGGTGAATTTTGACTGGTGTGTTTCTCTCGGCGATGTAAAATAGGTCACGTGAGTCCCTTTGTCTTGAAACCCATCAAAGAATGGAATGTGAGCTGAACTCTAAAGCAATTTGCCCACAGCCATGGTTGTATGTGGAGGACAAGACATTTACATGTTCTAATTCCAAATACGAGATAAAGCTGAATGACGTCTTTGGTGAGAGTTGTTGTAGTTGTCACATGACTTCTTGATTTATCAAGCCAGTATCTTCTCTCTTCTCTCATCTGTTTAGAGGGTAAACTTTATTTTTAAAAATGTGGATAGAAATCAAAGGCTTCTGTCCACTCTACATAAAAATGAGGAATGCTTCAAACAGTTTGGAAAACTATAAAATTGAGAACTTGAAGTCAGTGATCTAGGATTTTTATGATGCTCTTCCTTCAACCTCCTTCTTCCCACTGATGAAGGTTTTTTTTCTGGTTCGAGGGGAAACATCCACAGCAACTATAAGCATGTAAGAGAAAGCAAGTCTGCTTAGCTCTGATTAGTCTGAAATCTCTATCCTTCCTTTCACATCTGGAAATGCTCATCTAGACACGTGTTGAAACCCACAGCGCGCACGTTTTCTCTCTGTGAGTCCGTCTCCATCCTTCATAGCATTTTGCAGCTATGTCTGTCTTTTGTTAGCAATGGGATGAGCAAAACAAGAACAATAAAAATTTTAAATCAACAACCCACCATTTTTTCTGCATTAAATATGGAACAATTGTTGTGCCTTTTCCAAAAATAGTCTGCCACAAGGAGCAATCAGTAATCAGAATTTAAGGAGGCGAGGGCCTCAGGAGGCCTGTTCCCCCCACACAAACATATTCTATAACCTTCATTGTACTTAAGAACAACATTATCCTAGTGGAGTCTGGATTTCTGAATACCATACCACGGTGAAACTATGAGTAGGAAGTATTTTGCTTAGTGTGCAGCAGGGAAGTCAAAGCTCTGTTTGCTAGGATTGGATCAATTTCTGGGCCATCAAACACCCAGACTGGGTATCTTGTTGTGAATCATGCACCTGGGTGGAGAAATTTTTTAATTTGCAAAGAGGTGCAGCATATGCCAGCGTAAGATTAGGTGAGTAGATGGCAATTACACCTTCACAGAGATTTAACACTGTCTCATCTCTTCTCTTTTTCAACAGAGGCACTGTTACCATTTTTTATACCTGAGATCCCTTTTGAATGGTACCTGGTCAGTAACTCCCAGTAAACTCCCAGTAAACACTGGTCAGTGTTTATACGTAGGGGGTGTTCTGATCCAAGGAAAAAATAAGTTTGGTTCCTTTTGATTTTGCTTGCCTTATTATGATGATTATCGCCATCGTCATTATTATTTTTCATTGCTATACCAGTTCAAGGAGGACAAAGTTGTAGTAGGGAAAAAAAGCAAACTGGTGGGGACCAGAAAGAGCGAAATAAATGGCTCACTAGGCTAAGAAAACAAAGCTCAGGGAAGATGGAGAAATTGTGGTGAGGGTTGAAACTAGGCTGTAGATCAGATAAAGGCTAGTTTAGGATCCAGCTTTGTACATGGAATGCATTTGCTCTGGTTTTCCTTCCATGTAAAATTAGAATACTAAGTGGGCATGGCAAAAGGACACAGTAGGATGGAGATGTTGGTTTTGGAATTCAGACTAGCTCAAGTTTTCTGGTCCAGAGTAGTTGGTGGGTCATGGAAGAGTCAGTGGGCACAATTGGTCTAGGCGGGTAAGAAACACAGAAGTCAGGGAATAGGGGGTCAGAAACCCAAAGGAGAAGCCTGAAGAACCAAGAGCCCAGGACCTAGGAGTCTGTGAAGAAAAGGTCAATACTCTTGGCCAAAAGTTATGAAAGAAGTAGCAGGCTCTCAGCACAAGGTCTGAGCTGTGTGGTACCAGGTACAAGAATAAAGCTTGATTTCAAGGGTTAAGCTAAGTACCACAGCATCTGTGTGCACAGAACTGATGTGGGATTTTGAGAAAGCCTGAACGTGCAGTTTGCAGAAAGTAAGTTCTGTCTGACCAGAGTGTTCGAACAAATGGAGAAGTCATTTCCTGATGCATAGTTTAAAACCGAAACATAAATGTAAGTATAAGGAGAAACCAGAGGAACACTCTTAAAGAAGATGATAATACTCGGGTAATGAAAAATGTGTAATCTCTTGAAAACATCAGTCCTTTACATTGAGGCTTAGAAATATTTGCCAACTCTTTTACTCATTAGTTAATCAATTTATTCATCAAATATTTCCTGAGTGTCTGTGACATGTCAATGTGTTTAATATCTTACAAAATCAACTTTAGTTATTAACTCTCACTATTTGTCTGTTTAGATTTTTCATAGTGGAGAGTGAGTCTCTCTAATAATGTTAGCAATTAATAATAGAATGACTATTTAGTCAAGTCCAAACTCTAGGGAATTATGAAACTTACCAGGAATCATTGATGACAATAGAGGGAAATAAAATAAGATCATAAAAGCCTGAGGTGGTGGTTTGCGACTAAAATATTGATTTGAAAATGTATTAACTGAACCACTTAGCTATGATAATGGCGAAGCGGACATCTGGAAGTTGTGATTGATTGTATAGTGATAAAGAAATTGGTCAAAACCCCTAAATTGGGTGAAAAGAAATTGATCTGGTAGCTTCCTCTACATTTATTATTTGAGATAATTTTAGCAGGGAATACCAGACTAGAGACACTTTTTTGGATCCTGGCTCAAGTTGTTTGCCAGAAATAAAGTCTAAAAGGCTCTCTTTACCTCCTATTTGTGACTTGTGGTTTGTTGAGCCAGCCATTGTATTCTCCTGAAAGAATGACCCTATTTTTATTTGGTTCTGTTTTAGACACAATGTGAATATGTGTATGGGTGTGCATGGAAACAGCATGGGATGTATTGGGGTAGCAGGGAATAAGCAAAGAACTCAGGAATACTCTTCTATAAGCTGCCAAGATTATTTTGAATAAAAAATGATTTTGAATTACAAATTATTTCCAGGGAGTTTTGTGAGTTTTTTTCTTGATCAGACTAGTATGAATTATTTTTTAATTTTAAAAAAATTTTTTAAAGATTTAATTTATTTATTTGACAGAGAAAGAAACAGTGAGAGAGGGAACACAAGCAGGGAGAGTGGCAGAGGGTGAAGCAGTCTCCCCACTGAGAAGGGCCCGATGTGGGGCTAGATCTCAGGACCCTGGTCATGACCTGAGCTGAAGGCAGATGCTCAACTGAACCACCCAGGCACCCCTAGATATGAATTATTTTAATATGCAAAAAACTCTTGAAAGGAGTCAAGGTAAAGATTAGAAAGATAATTTTTTTTTTTTTTTTGGGTGAAGATGGAGGACTTTGGGCAGCTGGTGGGCAAAATGATGGTGTTGACCATAGGAAGGACCATAGATAAGAGGCACAGCAAAGAGAAGTTTTCAGAAAGAGAAATGAGAGGAGGATTGCTGAGTTTGGCTTGGAACCCAGTGCTACCAACATTGCCTCTTCTTTGTAAGTTAAATTATGAGAACCATTTGCATTAGGGGTTTTAGTGTCCTTTAATTTGATCCTGTTTACCTGAACTAGGTCAGTTCAGCACAGTCTATGTAAATGCCATCCTTTCTAGGGGTAGAGAAGAGAAAAGGGGAAAGGAAAAAAATTAAACCTAAAAAAGAAATAGAAACTTATAAGAAATATTTATCGTTATTCTCTTTGCCGTTAATGTTCCTTTTTTTTTTTTAAATATTTATTTTAGAGAGAGAGTGTGCGAGAGTGTGAGCGGGGAGAGGAGCAGTGGGGGAGGGCAGAGGAAGGGAAAACACTGTCCAGCAGACTCTGTGGGGCTCAATGTCATGACCCTGAGATCAAGACCTGAGCTGAAACCAAGAGTCAGACACTTAACCGACTGAGCCACCCAGGTGCTGCTATTTGTTGTTAATATTCTTTTTTTTATTTATTTAATTTTTTTTAAAGATTTTATTTATTTATTTGACAGAGAAAGACACAGCCAGAGAGGGAACACAAGCAGGGGGAGAGGGAGAAGCAGGCTTCCCGCGGAGCGGGGAGCCCGATGCGGGGCTCCATCTCAGGTCATCATCATGACCTGAGCCGAAGGCAGACACTTAACGGCTGAGCCACCCAGGCACCCCTGTTGTTAATATTCTTAATCTTTTATTAATACATGAATGATTTCCTGGTTTCTAAGACCCAGTGGTTGCTGACGTTATGCCAAGAATTAACTCTATGCCAGCGCAATGGATTCATGTTCTCTGAACATTTAATATATGAAAATTTAACTATAGCTTGACTAAGGGAAACATAGAATACAAATTTACGTATAGGGAATGATTTTGCCCTTCATTTATCTCAATAAGCATGTGCCCTGCCCCGAGAATGAGATGTGACCCCTCAGCCTGTGTCTGGCTGTTAGTCAAGCCATGAGCTTTCCAGTGTGCCGAGATCCTGGCGTTGCCTAAGCAACCCACCAACAGACCAACCAGCCAGTTGGCCCTTATTTGCTCCTTCTTGTGTCAATCCTCCATCTCCAATTCCAAACTCTAAAAAAATCTAAAAAAAACTGGAAACGAATGGGATGTTTTCTAATTAATTTGGTGGCAAAACTTAACCTGAACTGATGTGAACTTTTTTTATAGTCTTTATCTTACATAGTTTTAATATTCACATATTTACCTCAAAAATAGGATACAGAATGCTTGAGATGTTTCATAAAATATTGCATATACTCATATTGTGTGTTTTTTTAAGATTTTATTTATTTGAGAGAGAGGGAGAGAGCAAGCACAAGGGGGGTGCAGAGGGAGAGGGAGAAGCAGCTTCCCCACTGAGCGGGGAGCCCGACACCTGGCTGGAGGACCCTGGGATTATGACCTGAGCCAAAGGCAGAAGGCAGGTGCTTAACCGACTGAGCTGCCTTGCTCATATTGTCATTTTAACATCCTAATGAATCAGGCCTGAAGGGTCAGATGAAGCAGAAAAGAATTACTCTCTTTAATCCTAATACCAAACTCTTAAATTAGGTACAATGGTTATCTCCATTGTACAGATGGGGAAACCCAGAGAGGTTAAGTAATCTACTCAAGGTCAAAGAGCTAGTGAGTAGAGAAGTTGGCTTGTTGAATTTTTAAAAACTGTTTTACATATGTTTCCGTTCTTTTGTGTTAAAATAAACGTGGGGAAATGCCCCAGGAGTGCATGAGGTATAGAGTCTAAGTCCTTCACCCTCTACTTCTCTAGCCCCATTTCTCAGATATATTGATCAGTAATTTTGTACACATCTTTCCAGACATTTTTCTGTCTCATACAAATGCAGGCACATATAAGCAAGTGTAAAATATCAGAAGTATAAGAAATGTAACTGCATATTTTCATTGAATGTCATTTCTCTTTTAAGCCCCTGTTCTGGGATTGCAAGAAGTAAAATCTCAGAACGGAGGATAGTTTCAGCCAACCCAAGACTTCTCTGGGGAATTCATTATCTCCCTGCCTTCCTACCTTCAGGTGTAGGTCTATTTTGGGGGGTCCTGAAGTGGAGGGTGGGTGGTGAAATGGTGAGGGCCGCATCTACTCTTCTGCTTCTGTTCTCTATTTATAGAGCAGCTGCTAAGATGTTTTAGTTTTTTTCATTGCTTGCTATAGACATTGGGAGATATGTCTCTAACTTATCAGATGCTACCTTAAATTAACATTTACTGCCATAGGTATAGGGTAAGAATATTAGAACTGTATAATTCCATTTACCACTCTTTCCAGGTACTTTTCAAAGTGTCATGTAGTTTACTTCTGTCTATATTTTAAAGTTCAAAATCTATGAAAAATTTCTTTTTCATTTTAAGTGGTCAATTAACTTTTCAAAAATTTAGGAAAAATCGTTTTTTTAAAATTACTTGAATACTTACCGTTTCTTGTGTTCTTTATTCTTTCCTGCAGATCTGTGTTTTCCTTTTGGTGTTTTTTCCTTCCTTCAGCATGAAGAACTTCCTTTAGCATTTCTTTTCCTTTTTTTAGTCTTTTTTTTTTTTTTTTTAGAGGGGGGGGGAGGGAGAAAGAAAATTTGCACGGGGGTGGGGGAGGGGGGAGGGAGAGGGAGGGAGAATCTTAAGCAGGCTCCACTCTCAGTGTGGAACCCCACACAGGCCTCGATCTCACGATCCTGAGATCATGACCTGAGCCTGAGTCCATTGCTTAACTGACTGAACCACCCAGGTGCCCCCCCTTTGCAATTCTTATAGTAAGGTTTGCTTGCAATAAATTCAGCTTTTGTTTGAAATGGCTTTGATTTGTCTTCATTTTTTGACAGATATAACTGCTGGTGCAATATTAACAGTTGAGAGATTTTTCATGTAGCATTTTAAAGATAATAGTTCATTATCTTCTATCTTCCATCATTTTTTTCATGAGAAATCAGTCATCTTTCATGTTGCTGTTGCCCTGAGTGTAATGTGTTGCTTTTCTTCTCTGATTGCTTTTAATAACTTCTTAATCATTGGTTTTCACCAGTTTGAACATAAGGTACCCAGATATGTTTATCTTTGTGTTTGCCCTGTTGAAAATTTGCAATGTTTAGGGGTCTGTTAATATCTTTTTTTTTTTCTAAAGATTTTATTTATTTATTTGAGAGAGAGAGACTGAGAGAGAGAGAGCACATGAGAGGGGAGAGGGTCATGAGGGTCAGAGGGAGAAGCAGACTCCCTGCAGAGCCGGGAGCCCGATGCGGGACTTGATCCTGGGACTCCAGGATCATGACCTGAGCCGAAGGCAGTTGCTTAACCAACTGAGCCACCCAGACGCCCTATCTTTTTTTTTTTTTTAATCAGTTTGGAAATGTTTTAACTATTTTTTCTTCAAGTATTTCTTCTGTCTCCACATATCCTTCTGGGACTTCAGTTACACATATGTCAGATGATAAAATATTGCCCCACAGGTCTTTAATTGCTATTATGTATTTTTATTCTTTTTTTCCTGTTTTTCTGCCTTTGCATTAATTAACTGATTCTTTTGTAGGTCTAGTCAGCAGGTAAGCCAATCTAATGAACTTTTTATTTTTATTTTTTTTAAAACATTTTATTTATTTATTTGAGAGACAGCGTGCACACAGAGAGAGAGAGAGAGAGGGAGAGGGAGAAGCAGTCTCCCTGCTCGGGATGTGGGGCTCCATCCCAGGACCCCGGGATCATGGCCTGAGTCGAAGGCAGACGCTTAACTGACTGAGCAACCCAGGCACCCTGAACTTTTTATTTCTGATATTGTACTTTCAGTTACGTGATTTCCATGTTTTGTTGTTGTTGTTGTTGTTTTTGTTTTCAACTTCTTAGCTGAGATTCTATATATGTTCATCTATTTGGTCTACCTTTTTTTCTACATTCTTTAGCAGAATTCTATTAACTGTTTCAAAATTTTTGTTAATTTCAGCATCTAAGTTATTTGTGAGTCTGCTTCTATTAATTAATTTTTTTCTGTTCCTTGGGCCATATTTTCGTACTTTTTATTATGTTTAGCAATTTTTGATTGGATACTGAATATTTTGGAGGATAAACCGGGATTATGTTATCTTTTGCTAAAGAGTGTTAAATTTTGTTCTGAAAGGCTAATACACGGCTTGTAAGTTCCTAGCATCATCCTTTGATTTTTTGGAGGTTTGCTTTTAGGGTTTGTGTGTGGGTGTCTGGTTTTATCCTTAGTTTTGTGCTATAGACCTTAGTCATGATATGTCATTCTTACCCCTAAGGTGTGGACCTGTAGAAACCCAATGAAAAGTAAAGGTATCTATTAAGCCCTACTCACCTGGCCAGATTTGAACTACAAACTCTCACCACTATTGGGTAGATGCTGAGATAGTTTCTCAGTTCTTTATTCTTCTAGCATCTGCGTTCTGCAGGGTTCCTTAGATTCTGACCATGAGCATGGACAGTTCAGGTGTAAACCAAACTGAGGGTATTTGCATGCAGATGTGGGGGCATTCCTTCTGTGTTTCCCTACACTTTGGAATTTTTCTTCCAATTTACTGCTCAGCTAGCAGTACTGTACTCCATCCTTTGTGTCCTCTTCACAACAGGATGCTGTTTCCTGGTTGATTTCTATTCTCTCCCTGCACTGCGGTAAGCCTGAGAGTGTCCTCAGGGGGAAAGCCAACTCGTTATGGAGCTCGCCTCTGTGCTTTCCTTAAGGACTGGATTTTCTCCAATTTCTGCCTGCTTTGCATTGTCCGCTGATGCCTTCAAACAGTTGCTTTTTTATATTTGTCTAGAGTTTATGACTTATTTACAGGACGTTTAGTCTGATACAAGCTAAGCCATCATGAATTGAAACAGAGCCTCCTCATAAACTAATATCTAATATTCATTGACTACCTGTCCTTTGTTATGTGCTGTGTAGATTTACATATATTAACATTGATCGACTGAACAACATTACAAGATAGGTACCATCATCCCCTTTATTATTATTTTACAGAATAAGAAACTGAAGCACAGAGTGATAAAGAAACTTGCCCGAGTTTATGCAGTAAGGGACATCCAGTACAGGATCCAATGCCACATATGTTGAATATAAAGCTTGTGTTCTATTTCAATGATTTTCAAATTTAACTGTAGATTGGAATTTCCTGGGGACCTTTAAAAATACCAATGCTTTGGTTCCCACTCCAGAGATTTTTTTTTTTAATTTTTTTTATTCTTATGTTAATCCCCATACATCACATCATTAGTTTTAGATGAAGTGTTCCATGATTCATTGTTTGTGCATAACACCCAGTGCTCCATGCAGAACGTGCCCTCCTCAATACCCACCACCAGGCTAACCCATCCTCCCACCCCCCTCCCCTCTAGAACCCTCAGTTTGTTTTTCAGAGTCCATCGTCTCTCATGGTTCATCTACCCCTCCGATTTCCCCCGCTTCATTCTTCCCCTCCCGCTACCTTCTTCTTCTTCTTCTTTTTTAAACATATAATGTATTATTTGTTTCAGAGGTACAGGTCTGTGATTCAACAGTCTTGCACAATTCACAGCGCTGACTAGAGCACATACCCTCCCCAGTGTCTATCACCCAGTCACCCCATCCCTCCCACCCCACCCCAGAGATTTTTTTTTATAACCAATCTTCACAATGGCCTGGCTAATGAGATTTTAAAAAGTTCCCCAGTGGTTGAGAACCACTGTGCCATGTAGTACTTCCTGTGATCCTGACTAAATCCTATAAGCAGGTCAATTAATATTTATTTTTTCTTTCTAAATAATAATGGATTGGAAAGATGTTTCATGTACTTACTCTTCTGGTATCTTCATGATTAACAGTGAGAGATAAACTTCTTGAATATTTTAAATTAATTTTGTAAAAGCCAATCCATTTCTAAGGGTTCTTGGTTGCTGTTATCTGTGTGAGAAATGCTGTTCACGAATGTCACTAATAATTCTACTTAGCTTCTAATAAGAATTTTCCACTTGTTCACTTGTTTTGTGCTTAAAAATAGGTAGGCTTCCAAGAGCTATTAAAACACTTCCTATCTTCATGAATCAATATAAATAACATAAATAGCCAATAATAAGAATAAAAGCCAACACTCCCATGTGAAGCCATTTGGTGTCTTTTGACCAATTGTAGGTAGTGGCTACGGGATCTTGGTGGTGCAATAAGGTGCAGCACATTATGGAAGATGATGGGCTTATGTGGAGTCTGGGGGCCTCAGTTGCAGATATTAGCCTGGTTTGAATGACCTAAGAGAGTCTCTAAAATTCTCTGGACCTCAATTTTCAACTCTACGAAATTTAAAATTGAGGCCCTTCTGGCTTTAAAGCTTTATGAATATCAAATTATTTCCTGCTCAAGATACCCTTTCTTTGCTTGCTGTCGAGAGGATAGAACAGTTACTAGAATAAAGGACATATGCAAACATCCAAAATAAAAGTATGCCATTTGAACATGCTTTTAATTGCCTCTATTTCAGTGAATAAACCCTGTTATGGACTGATGCTTTGGAGGTCAAGTGGATGCTGCTAATTCCAGATAGAGGCAGCTTGCTGAAGGCAGAGGAAGTGAAGAACACTGATAAAATGTAATAAATATCTAACGAGTCACATCTAACCCTCTGCTTCAAGAGAGAACTAAACACGTCTTTGTTGGGAAATCCCATGACACTATGCTGTGTTTTCACCTGGCAAGTATGCTGGCACCGATAGCTGCCTACACTGAAGCCCTTCTTTCTAGAATGGTAACACTGTGATTTGCTTTAGTCAGGATTGCTATTCTTATTGGGGGAGCAATGGCTGCGATACAAAAAAAGTAATTAAGCCCACCAAGAAAGGCTGATTTTGTTGGCTGGCTGCAGCCTAGGATTTGGAAACAATAGATGGGACAATAATGTTGTGTTTGGGAACAGTTTTGCTTTGATCTGGGTATCGTTCATAGGTTGAGCACAAAGCTGTTTTTACTGGTAGTTAAACATTTGGCAATTGCTGATCGGTAACAATGTACTGGATGTCCTGCTGAAGTAGCATGGTTCAGTGAGCAGAACATTGATTGAGCTAGAATGTAAAAATATTTGTACTCAAGTGTGTCTCTGTTGCTATTGATTGGCCTTGTGAATTTGGTTCCATTCTTCAGTGTCTTGGTATATGTGTGCGTTTGTGCCTGTCTTGGTTTGCTTTGGGTTGTGGTGTCAGGAGACCAGACCATCTTTAATTACATGAGTTTGAAATACGATGAATTGGAATATTTAAACGAATAACCTAAGGTGACGGTAAAAAGAAAAAGAAAATCAGAAAACGTATTAAAATTAAGGATATGAGAAAGCTGAATGACAGTGTGCCTTCATGTGAAGATATTTGAGAAAGAATATCTAAGATGTTTGAGACCTCTATCTTAAGAATAACAACGTAATTAAAAGCCAAAGGATAGTTGACTCAAAGATTTGCTAAGCACATACTTCTTTACTTGTTGCAGTCTTTGGATAGTTCTAGTTATGCAGGTACTCAGTTTTCTGGTTTGTAAATCCATCTCGATAGTTTCTAGGTGAGATCCGAAGGCACATTCCACTCTTGGAACAAATTCTCCAATATATCAGAACTTCGCACACTCTATTTCCATCCTTAACTCTATTTGGGATAAGAGCATGTGCTGTGGTCAGCATCTATGTTCTCATTGTGTGTGCATGTGTTTGAGATCATTTGATCATTTACTATTAGACAACTATTTTTATGTAACTTCATTTAACAAATATACATGTTAAATGTAACCTAGGAGGTGTTGGGAATAACAAGTTAGACAGTAATAATTCCAGAATCCTTCATAACAGGAGTATTTAAAATTGTTACATACTATATACATCTTTCTACAAAATAGGGGAATGTATTTTCAGTTTGGACTAAATTAGTCATTCCTTTTCTTGCCTACCTGCCACATAGATTCATGTTTAAACCCTCCAATCTAGAGCCTGGGAGGGGGTGGTGGGGGGTGGGGATTGGGGGTGTAGCCCCAAAGGCAGATAGAACAAAGTGTTCTACTGGGAAAAAAAAAAAAGATGCAGGCCTATGTGACCAAAATTTCTAAATTTTAAATCTTGGGAAAATGCATAATCAGTAATCAAATTTCTACAAAAAAAAAAAAAAGAAGAAAAACAACAACAACAACAACCCAACCCTACGATGCAGTGGAAGAACAATCAAGATCTTGAGGCCAGATTTGCATGAGAAAGTAATTATATGAGATACATAAAAGAGAGGATAAGGAATAGCTAAAAGAAGCTATATTAAGAATACAAGCTCCAGGGGCACCTGGGTGGCTTAATCAGCTGAGCGTCTGCCTTGGGCTCAGGTCATGATCCCAGGGTCCTGGGATCAAGCCCCACATCGGGGCTCCCTGCTCAGTGGGAGCCTGCTTCTCCCTTTCCCTCCGCTGCTCCCCCTGCTTGTGCTCTCTCTCTCTCTCAAATAAATAAATAAAATCTTAAAAAAAAAGAAAAAGAATGCAATCTCCAGAACTGACATAGGACTTGCTGTATGTTGGATTCAGTTCTGAAGGTAATTCTTACTCTGATGGATTTCGGTGTTACAATGTTTCACATATTAGGGAGTTTGCTGACCCTAGTGTGGAGGCAATGCGGGAGAGTGAATAAAATTGCAACATGCACACAGATACTGGTGGGGGGTGGATCCTGACTCCTTTACCTATTACCTTACGACTCTGGGCAAATTTCTTAAACTCCTGCACCTCAGTTTATTCAGTTATAAAGGGTGAATATTAAGATACCTCCCTCATGCATGTATTAAATGAGATATTAAGTGTATGAAGTGAGATCATTCATGCAAGGAATTAGGAGAGTGTTTGATCAGTATTAGCTCTTAGAATTATGGTGATTTCCTTTGAGAGATTTAGTAGTAAAAGGATTTCAATTACTGAAAATGTAACTGTGTTGTGGTGAGCCAGAGGATTTTGCATCATGATAATTATTGATATACTGGCAGACAGAAGAATATAGGCGACCAATAGTACTTGGGTTGGAATGAGGAAATTGACAATTTTGAGTTTCAAGAACTGTTTTAAGTTATTTATTCTGACTTCTGAATTTTGGACTCCGTTGGAATTTATTGCTTTCCCTCCCTTTTTTTTGTTAGAGGCATCTGTATTTGGTTTGGTTCCTGGAGTGTAAGCTCCCTAAGGGGAGGTCCATGCCTGACTCCTCATTAGTGAAATATATACAGTGCTAAGATGGAAATAAACTTTTGGTCGTAATAATATTCTATAAAGGACCTGGGATCTGTTTATTTTAGAATGCAAGTTTTTGACAACAGAATATACACAGCAGTTAGAGTGTCCTCTAACTGTGGCTATACATTTTTTTCTTTTGACTTGTGATGTTTTGAAGATGACCAAAAGCTTGGTTAAGTATGACTGAATTACACCATGTAATATAACGTACCTTCATTTTACTAGAAAGTTAATGTAAGCTTAACTTTATACAAGCATTAAAATATTATTTTATATAATAATACACTCCAATTGCCTCCTAATTAAAGAATTAGTGAAAACCCTTAGTTGGATATGGCATAGAAAATTTTTATTCTGACTTATCTTAGAATCTGCTTCTCATGTTCTACAAGGTTTTTGAGCTTGATTACATATTTCTGTCACTGTTCCTGTCTTTTGAGCTATGTTAGAATTTATTGGTTTGAAAAGAAGATACACAGATGGCCAACAGACACATGAAAAGATGCTCATCATCACTTATCATCAGGAAAATGCAAATCAAAACTACAATGAGATATCACCTCACACCTGTCAGAATGGCTTAAATCAATAATACAAGAAACAACAAGTGTTGGAGAGGACGTGGAGAAAAGGGAACCCTCGTACACTGTCGATGGGAGTGTAAACTGGTGCAGACACTGTGGAAAATCGTATGGAGGTTCCTCAAAAAGTTAAAAATAGAACTATCCTACGACCTAGCAATCCCATTACTGGGTATTTACCCAAAGAAAACAAGAACACTAATTCAAAGGGATACATGTTTATAGCAGCATTTTTAACAATAGCCAAGATATGCAAGCAAACCAAGTGTTCATCAATAAATGAATGGTTAAAGAAGAAGTGGTATATTTATACAATGGAATATTATCCAGCCATAAAAAAGAATGAAATCTTGTCATTTGCAATGACATGGATGGAGCTAGAGAGTATAATGCTAAGCGAAATAAGTCAGTCAGGGAAAGGCAAATACTGTATGATTTTACTCATATGCAGAATTTAAGAAAACAGACAAGGAAAGGGGAAAAGAGAGAGAGAGAAACCAAGAAACCAACTCTTAACTATAGAGAAAAAACTGATGGTTACCAGAGGGGAGGTGGGGTGAGGGATGGGTGAAATAGGTAACGGGGATGAAGGAGGGCACTTGTCATGATGAGCACGAGGTGATGTGTGAAAATTGTTGAATCACTATATTATACACCTGAAACTAATATAACACTGTATGTTAACTAACTGGAATTAAAATAAAAACTTAAAAAAAGGAACTCATTGGTTGAATGCTTTCTTTAATGCTTCCCATCAGGTCTCTCATTAATATACTATGTATAATTTATGTATTATATATTATAAAAGTAGTATATATTAGTATATAATTAGTATAATTACTATAATATATTAGTACATATCAACATATACAAACAACATATCATATTAATATAACAATATATTATCATTATTATACTCTAGTATATATATTTGCATGCATAGTTTGTGTATGTATATTCATATATGTGTATACACATATGATTTTTTTTTAGCTTGACAGTGAATATACTTGTTCAAGTTAGACTCTTTATTACATTGCTGAGGAGGTCTTGCTCTCCTCTGCTCCTCATCCTGCTTTGTTTATTTCCTATTGCCGCCTCTTATTTGGGAGATGCTGTGGCTTTCCCTCTCTTTCTGCTCTGAGTGACTCTGTGTCCTCTCCCAGCTGCTGGTGTATTCTGCCCCTGGGTCTCTGCCATACTCTGAGGTTGGGGGGAAGCTTATCTCACTGAGCCTTTTTTCAGGAACAATAACCTCTAAAGTTTCATTGAGATAGACTCTCTTCTTGGGCTGAAGTCTGAACTAGATGATATATTCACGTAGGGCTGGTTTTATGGGTGCTTGACTTGTGCATCTCTGCAGGGCCCCATACTTAGAAGGGCCCTTTCCTTGGTTTATTCTATGCTGTCTTGATATTACTAATTTCTGAATAAGAAGGTCTGTATTTTCATTTTTCACTGGTACTGTAAGTTATAGAGGTAGTCTTGTTTCAAAACTAATATCAAACTTCATCCCGAGTTGCAGAAGGTCATACAACCACTTTAACGGTTTCCATTATATTAGCAGCAATAACACAAGGATTCACTCTTTGTATGGATGATAAGGGTTTAATCAAATGTTGTGTTTTATCTGAACATGTTAAGCATTCACTCCCTTCCCCATATTGAGACATAGACTGCAAATAATAAGGGTTTTTTAGAGCATTATGATAAATATTGAAACCTCTAAGACTTATGTTTTTACTCCATGCAAATAAAATCTTGAAGGAATCCTCTTAGTCTATCATTTTGTGATTAGATGCACTAAATGTTGTGTAGTGGATTGGATTTCGCAGAAGGCTTTTTGAAGAATAAGATATAGGCATTGTTTTAGTTTCTTAGGGCTGCTGTAACAAATTATCATAAACCGGCTGTCTACATTAGTCAGGGTTCTCCAGAGAAATAGAGCCAATAAGATCTCTCTCTATCTCCATATGTATTTTTGTTTGTATGTATGTATGTATGTATGTATCTATATTTAGATGTATAAGAGAAGGTTGATTATGGGACTGGAGCCCTAGAAATCCCATGATCTGCCATCTGCAAGCTGGAGAACCACATTTGCCAATAGTGTAAATTCCATTCTGAGGCTCAAGTCTTGAGAAAGGAGTTACTGTGTTAAGTCCTGGGGTCTGAAGGCTCGAGAACTAGAAGATCTGAATTCAGAGGGCAGAAGATGGAAGTTCTGGTCAAGAAGAGAGAGAAAACAAATTGGCCCTTCCTCCACCTTTTTGTTCTATTCAAGTCTTTAAGGGATTGGACAATGCCTGCCTGCATTGATGAGGGCTGAGTTCTTTCCTCAGTCTACTGATTCAAATGCAGACCTCTTTCACAAACACCCTCACAGATACACTGAGAAATATTTTTTACCAGCTCTCTGGGCATTCCTTAGCCCAGACAAACTGACACAGAAAATTTCCATCACTGTGGTTTAAAACACGACATTTATTTTCTCACATTTCTGAAGACTAGAAGTCTGACATCAAGTCCTCAGCGAGACTGCACTGCCTCCAGCCCCTCTAGGGCAGTCTGGTCCCTTCATCCAACTTCTGGTGGTCCCAAGTTTCTTTAACTTGAGACTGCATTTCTTTCTGCTCTGTCTGCAGCTCTTATGTGTGTCTCTCCTCTGTGTGTCTATCTCTATGACAAAATAAACAATATATATTTGGTCTTTGCCCCTTGTTATTAACACAGAGCTCCTAAAACTCTTGTAATGTCCTGAGGCATAGAAGTGATAGGAGCATCAGACACAGAGCTCCTAAATCCTTTGGAGTTTCCTGGGTGAAAGAAGCATCTTTTGCTGTAATGAGGTTACTCTTGGTGGGCTGCTGGATGGAGGCTTCAGGGGAGACACTGGTTGCCAGGGAGACCAAGCCATGATCAGAAGCTTGGAACTTTCAGTTCCACTCTCCATCCTCCAGGGAGGGAGGAGCGCTGGAAAGTGAGTTAGTAATTAATTATGGGTATATGATGAAAACTCTATAAAAATCCCTCAACTACAGGATTTGGAGAGCTTCCAGGTTGGTGGACACATCCAGGTGCTGTGAGGGTGGCACACCCCAACTGCATGGGGACAGAAGCTCCTGAGGTCAGGACCCTTCCAGACCTCATCCCATGCACCTCTTCTTCTATAACCTTTATAATAAACTGATGGATGTAAGTAAATGTTTCCTTGAGTTTTGTGAGCTATTCTAGCAATTACTGAACCCGAAGTGGAGCTGTGACTTCGTAGCCAAATTGGACAGAAGGGTGGGTACCTGAGGACCTATTACTTGCAACTAGCGTCTGAAGGGAGGGAAGTCTTGTGGGACTGAGCCTTAAACCTGTGAGTCTGATGCTAACTCTGGGTAGCTAGTGTCAGAATTGAATTAAATTATAGGACACTTAGTTGGTGTCTGGAGAGTTGGAAAATCAGTTTGTGTGTGTTGGGGGGGGAAGGTCCCTACATATTTGGTGTCAGAAGTGTTGTGAGTTGAGAACCACTTTTTTTGTTGTTGTTGTTAGTCTCCACACCTCTTCTGTCGCTTGCTTCTAAGGATACACATAGGATTGCATTTAAGGTCCCCACCGAAATAACCCAGGATAACCTTTTCCTCTCAAGATCTTTAATTCAATCAACCTTTTGACACATAAGCAATATTCAGTCTTTTGCCATATAAAGCAATATTAACAGATTCTGGGGATTAGGACGTACACATATCTTTGTGGGGTTCACCATTCGGCCTGCTCCATGGACCTATAATGATATGAACATGTGAGATATTCAAGCTGCGAAAGCACGTGAAAATGTGCACATGCAGTGCCTCTCTCATCTTAAAATAAATGTCCCTCAAAGAGCAAACCAGTTATCATTGCTTAAAGCTGATTCAGAAATATACATTTTTAGGAATTGATGGTTTTTTAGCTCTGCCCCTTACTCTGCCATTTTTGTAGGTAATATTAAAAATATTTGCCCTAAATATTCTCCATTATTCTAGGTTGTGCACTGGTTTGAAATCTCTGGTTCGAAATAAAGTTCATCTCACCACTCTTGAACCCTCAGAGAAAGCTTTATGCATAGTCAGTTCTTGTTGAATTTCATATTTAATGTATGGGTCACCATACATTAGTGGGACACCACTTTCATCAATACCTTTAGATAAGAATGTAGGAAACATGAAAAAGTCACATAGTTTCTCTAATGTCACTGAAAGGTTACGGAATTGGGTTAAAGTTTCAGTTCAGTTCCTTTGGGTTGGAAATTTCGTGCTTATTTTGTAAGTTAGGATGATTTCCATGTGGGTAGAAATTAAAATTAAGCTTATTTATTTTTATGGAAAGTTGAAAAACATACCAAAGTAGAGAAGCTAGATAACATACACCCACACATTTATCATCCAGGTTGAATGATTACCAATTCACGGGTCAATGTCTTCTGAAACACCACCCATTTCCCATTCTCCATTTTTAAAAATTCTTTTCTGTTTTAAATGATTTCAAACTTAAAGTAAAGTAAGACTGGTACAAGGCACTTCTGCATACCATTTTTCCAGATTCATCAGTTATTGACTTTATCATTCTCTCTTTCTCTCCAGGGCAGACTGACGTCATGTGCTGCCAGATAGGACTCTCTAAAGACACTGTATCCTACAACCTGAGTGTTCATGAAGGAATGTTGGACAATCCCCAGTGGAGTGGCATTTTGGAAAATAACTTGTCTGTGTTGCTCAATAACTTTAAAGTCTTGACTGGCAAAGAAAGACCAAAGACCTGTGTCAGACTGAAGGAGACTGAGGAGACATAGAAATTAATTCAGTATGTGATCTTGGACTTGATCCTTTACTGTAAATAATTGCTTTTTAGGTCACTTTTGGGAGAATTGATGAAAATGGAGCATGGACTATTAGATTATGCTGAGAAGAATATTTTAGTCTACACAGGGAAATATGTCAGATAACAATGTCATATTAATAAACATATAATGGGCACTTTGGTGATAATTTAACCTCCAGCTTCAGAAACAAATTCTGTGGGAATTCTGCTTCTGTCGAGACCTTACAACAAGAGCCTTTAATGCACCTTTAGTCACGGAAATGCTACAAGGTTTTGAAAAAAAATCCAACTTTGGGACCCATAATTATAGTGTGTGGAATAATCTTTTCTCCCCTTTTGAGTGTGTTTCCTTGGTTTTTGAAATTTTATGAACTGCAAGTAAAAGGAGAAGCAGGGAGGAACATCCATGAGCATGGAGGCAGTAACAGAGAGGCAAGAATGAATGAGGTTGTAGGAGCACAAGTGAAAGGAGCGAAGATGATGGTTAAGAGAGCAACTCCGGGAAGACTGGCACCCATTCGGGTAGCTGGAAGAAGAAGTTGAGGAGCTCAGTAAGGGATGGAGAAGTATGTCGAGAGAGGGAAAACAACCTTGAATAGCTTGGGGGCCCAGAAGCCACAGGAAGAAAACTTTGTTTGTTTGGTTTTTTTTTAACGGAAAGAAGTGAGTGGTTAACATTGCCAAGTGCTGCTGAGAAGTGAGAGAGGTTTCAGTGGCATGGTGAGGGAAGAAGATTCTGGAAGGCTTAGGAATGCATAGGAGTTAACAAAATGGAGGTAGTATCGACTGTCAACTCTTAGAAGGAGCCCAGTTCTTCTTTTTTTTTTTAGAAGGAGCCCAGTTCTTAAGTGGGAGGAGAACTGGCAATAGCCACAGGGGCATATGAGGAGAATGGAGTTAACTCATTTCCAAGACAGAAGACACTGGGCAGTATTTAATTGCTTATGGGATAGAGGTAGTAGAGAGGGAAGGGGTGAGAAGAGAGATACAGAAATGAATGATGTCCTTAGAAAGGATGATGTGGGATTTAGAACATGGGCAAAAAATAATCCATAGGTGTGTGTGGGGAACCATCATTGTGACAAAACAGAAGGGGAAAATGTGGGTACAGATGTGGATATCTTTATGGGTAGGAACTGCATGAGCTGAAATCTGATATATATGGTTTATTTTATTACATATATGAAATGTATTATATATTGTCATATATATGCTGATCTTTATATAAATCCTGCAGATACAAACTTCTTCAGCTGATTCTCATTGTCCAAGATCGATTGATCGATCTATCTATCTATCTATCTGGCAAAGTGGTTTGCTGAGAGGGAGAGGAATAGCATTGTAATGCCAGTGAATATACTAGAAGAATAAATGGTAATAAAAATGTTAAAAAAATTAAACATAGATATATTCTGGAAAATCTGTTGGTGTCTTTTTCCTCCATTTAATTTTGTTTTAGCTTGGTGATTTTTTTTTTCTCTTTTAATAATACCCACTGATGTTACCTAAATAGAAATTAAAAAAATAAAATCAACCAGCCAACCAAGATGTTAAATCTAAATTGGTCTTACTATACCCCAGAGAGGAGTTGTACCGGTGATGGAACAGTCACTGCCCCCCATGCCGTCTGCCATAAATACATCCGACAGTCAACAACATGAAAGCCATTTTGGTATGCTGCAATTGTCACCTCCTTGGACCTCATGCCCAATGCCTAAAACAAGTTAAGCATATAAATCTTGTAGATGTTGACGTCTCCAGCTGATTCTTCTTATGCAAAGACGGGAGGAGAGTTTTAAAATGAACCAGCCAGGGGAAAGCTTGCACAACACTGTTAGGGATCTCTATGCCGTGGGTTAGAGGAGTCAGATGGCTTGGATGGAAAGAATGAGGAAGCAGAATGCAGGTCAGTGTTGAATTCTGGGTTTCCATCTCTAAAAACATGCTGATTACTCTAAAGGATATCTCCCTTTCTCCCCACCCCTCCTTTTTTTTTCCTTTCTTCTGTCTTCATCTTTCCATTCTCCGTAATAGGCGGAGGTGGCCACTGGAGAGTAGGACCAGTTCAGATCTAGAAGAATGAAGAGTTGGAATGAGTCTTCAGTCCATTGGCCCCTGTGTTCCACCAGGAAGGAAATTTGTCTTTCTTTTCCAAATAGTTTTCTTCCTTCATATTGTGGAGCTAAAAAAAGGAAGCATGAAAATAGCTTGTAAGCACAGTGATTTTTTTTTTAACCCTGGATTTATTTAGAGTCATCACAGTTCTCTAACTTCTGTTGATACCTATTTTATACCTAACAAGAAATTCTGTAAAAATAAAGAGAAAAGCTTATGGTCTCTGACTACTTTAGACATTTTCAACTATGTGTCTACATTAAGTATCTGTGTCATAATTAAAGCAGTCCCCAACAGCACAAACCAAATAGAAAGTATAAGCTTGAGACTATGTACAGTAGACTTACAGCCATTAAGATATTGATTGGTTTTCTGAAAGGCAATGGAGGCTAGGAAATTTTCCCATTATGGCTAGAATAGAAAAAATTCACAATAGCTCAAAATATCAGATCTCTAGGAAGGGAGGATTTGAATTGTATATATTTATACTATTTTCTCCATGATGTCTAGCATGTAGAAAAATGTTCAATACATATTTGTTGAAAATAGTTTTTTGAGTGTGTAGTAGGACAAATCTTTTTTTTTTTTTAAAGATTTTATTTATTTACTTGACAGAGAGAGACACAGCAAGAGAGGGAACACAAGCAGGGGAAGTGGGAGAGGGAGAAGCAGGCTCCCCGCTGAGCAGGGAGCCCGATGCGGGACTCGATCCCAGGACCTGGGACCATGACCTGAGCCGAAGGCAGACGCTTAACGACTGAGCCACCCAGGCGCCCTGTAGTAGGACAAATCTTAAAAAAAAAAGATGTCAAAGATTGGAAGATAGCCATGCAATACTTTCCTTTTTCCTTTCCCTCCCCCCTTCCCCCTCCCTCCCTTCCTTCCTTCCTTCCTCCCTTCCTTCCTTCCTTCCTCCCTTCCTTCCTTCCTTCCTTCCTTCCTTCCACTTCCTCCCTCCCCCCTCTTTTCCTTCCTTTACCCCCTTCTCTCTCTGTGTGAAAGGTGGGGGGAAGCACCCCCACTGCAACCCAAGCATCCGAGGGAGGCTATTCCAAGATTAAGCTCCAAGGGGCAAATCCCCAACCCCAAGCACAAAAAAGACAATGTTCTTGGCCAAAGCCAGGAAGGGCCTGTTGCTAAGGAAATAAGCACTGCTTGCAGACTTCCTGTCCCGGAGACTATGTGTGATGCAGCTTCTTTATCTCAGGCTGCCATGGATTTATCTGCATTTCACTATCTTTCTGAAAACTCTGATGTTGGCTCCCTTTAGAAAGGGCATGCAGACTGTTTGATACTTGCCTTGACTTAATAGGAGCCTTGGTAGTCACTAGTCTTGATAGTTTTGGGGGCCTCATACATGACTAGAGGAAAAAAACCAAAGCCCCAAAGTCACTTGGAAAATAACCACCATTACCTTATGGCTCTCTGTGCAATTTTTAATGTTTGCTATAGTCTGTGATAGATATTGCCAGTGTTTCTATAGGGACCAAAATTTATCTCAAAATATTGTATTAGAATATGTTTGGTTTTAGTCATTTTACTCAGAATCCCCTTAGAAAATCAAAACCCGAGTCAATCAGCAGCAGGAGGGAAATTGTTGTCAATGTGAGTCTAAGCAGGCTTATCAAGAGTTGCGAAATTATTCCATATTCTATTTGTGCATGCATTGTACAAAAGAGTACTTTTTCATTATAAAATAAAGGTCTGAAGTTTATTCTCAAATCTTTATTGACATCCACAGCACAATTTAGATATCCATAGTGCTATTTCAGTCTCTTTGATTTTTCCATGTGCCCCCTGAAACGCGGAGCACAAGCAAAAAGACATAACAGGCCCCACAGTGCAGCCCACATGACGAATGGATAAAAGCCCCCATTTTTCCCTTTCTGAAGCCCAAAGTCCCTCCACACAAAATATTATTTTGCCTCTTCTTACATTTACTTTTTGCCTTTAAGTTGGGACCTATCATGGACTCTATAATCGTTTTGGTGTTTGGTTTACGGTAGGTTTTCAAACTGGAGTAAGAATTAACAAAGTCTAGTTCACACCATCGTATTCTGTAAAATTCTCATTTACCAACTTGCTACATCAATGGTTATAATAAGCGAGGGCAGGAAACAAGGAAAGAGATAGAGGTCATAGTTCTTGGAAGAGCCTGTGGTCCTTCGAGGACGGTCTCAGGAAATAAAGTGTTGCCTTGCTCTAGCAAAGAAAGAAGTAAGGGATTCAAGTTCTCCCAATCCTTATGCTGCTCTCAGCTCATTCCTCTGCCAGGCATGGTGGGGAAGTCTTAGAAGATGTTTTCTGGGTGGGCAAGTTATGCCTGTGGCATTCTGGAAGCTGGAGGCAAGGAGTACTAACCCAAGCAGGGGGGGCTGGGGATCACCATCTGGCAGACAGCAGTGATGGGGGTCTCTGGACGCACAGCTGACTAGCTCTTCCGGCCATCTCTTGTACTTATGGGTCCTGTGACATCTGCATAAGACTGGACCACTGGAGACAGAAGCGAATTCCCACGAAGCTCTCAGAAGTCAGCCCAGGAGCAAGATGGCAGCTTTGTTTTCTCCGATGGGAAAAATGGCTTCGCTGAAAAGGTTCAGCATTTTTGTACATTCCAGTACTTTCTAATATGTAATGTTATATATCTGTGATTCTCAAAAAGGAAATCGATATAATCTGGTACCATTCTTGGAGAAATCTGTGGAATGGTTTCATGAATGGTTTATTGTATGCTGTTACCAATAAAAGTTTCCCCCGGAACTTCATTACCATTCTTAAAGTACATCTCATAATACATGTTTGGAGACTTTCTAGGAATATGTGGTCTCTAGTTGGTGCTATTTTGGTAAAATGATGCATACCAGATAAAGAGACTAAACCTGACAGTGTAATTTTGAATAGTTTACTATCACTCTGGGATAAACTTAATACTCTGCCCCACCTTCCAAAAAAAAAAAAAAAGTACACAGCATGTGACCAAATAGTTTAAGCAATTTAGTTTCACTGTACCCAAAGGCATATTATCTAGGGTATAGTTTTCAAAAGTACTAAGATTGGGGCGCCTGGGTGGCTCAGTCGTTAAGCGTCTGCCTTCAGCTCAGGTCATGATCCCAGGGTCCTGGGATCGAGCCCCACATAGGGCTCTCTGCTCAGCGGGAAGCCTGCTTCTCCCTCTCCCACTGCCCCTGCTTGTGTTCCTTCTCTCGCTGTGTCTTTCTCTGTCAAATAAATAAATAAAATCTTTAAAAAAAAAAAGTACTAAGATCTATGGCAACTAAAGGTAAAACTGTACACAGTGTAGACAAGTGTAAGCTAGAAATGGACAGGTTTATGTTTGCTTTGAAGGAGGGCAAAATCAGGGTGTTAAGCTACACAACCATACATGATGAGAAGGCTTTCATAAGATGAACTAAGTCCTGATCATACCTAATAGTTCCATAAGTTACCTGAATACCGGAGAAGCCTTATAAAATTTCATGTTAGTATCATGGAACAGCTTACAGACCAAAAGAACTTAATAATTACAGTAGGGACCCTTCAAAAATTGTAGCTTTAGAGGAAAATAAAAGAGAAGCATAAAGGATGGCTTATCTTCCATTAATTAAAGAGCTATCACTCCACCTTGGAAGTAGAAGGCAGTGAGAAAGCCCCTTCTGTTCTAAAATTCTTACCCCTTCTCCCATTGACATTTCTTCAGCTGACATGTTTTCTCTTTATTGTCCTTGAAGCAAGAACCAGGTCTTGCCTTTCAGAAGCCGTCCCCTCTGTACTGTCTGGCTTTGGCCGAGGACAGGGTCTTTTTTATGCTTGCTGTTGGGGATTTGCTCCCTGAAGCGTAACCTCAAAACAGCCTCCTCCCTCCGATGCTTGGATTGCAGTGGGGGCGCCTCTCCCGACCTCTCGCTCGACCTCTCGCACGTCCAGGGCCCCTCCCACCACCTCCCATCCAGGACCTTGGCCATTAGGGACTTGGCAATGGCCATGTTCTGGGACACCTCTGTGCCAGTCACGGTCTGGATCAGACTTTTCATGGTTGCCTTGGGAAAACTGACCAGAAACTCACTTCCACGGTGGCTCAGGGCTCTCTGCGCACACACATGCGCACACGCACACACACAAATCAGGATTGTATCCTCTGACCTTCTTTCTCCACTTTCCATTTCCTCTCTTTTTTCTGTCTTGTGTCTTTCATCAGTCTTTCTGGGCAGCAGGAGAATATCATGAGGAGTTTTGCCTTTTACATGTTCTTAGATCTGGGCTGTTCTGACTCCTGAGCTCGCCTTCTTTGCTAGACATTTCCTTCCCCCAAATCAGTCCCCGGGAATTCTGTCAATGTTGCTGGCCCTGGGGACCAGGAGTATGATGGGAGGCTCACCTGTCATACCTGTGTCCCTACCTTTTGCCTGAGGGCAATGCACTGGCCTTGTCCATCCCGATGTGGGCAGACGCAGGGGCCCAGGCTGAGCCTGTGGGGTCAGTGACCTACTGTGTGGGGGTGGAGCAGAGGTGGGGGCTGCTGCAAATATGAGCCATATTTATGGACAAGCACATCATGTGCGTGTGTGCATGCTCTACACACACACACACACGCACGCAGAGGTTTCTTCCTCTCATGATATGAAGAACTTGTTGGTGGAGATTAGATATGTAACAGATTTCCACAAACTTAGCACCTTGAAAGAAAGCCCCCTGACTTACTCGTTCATAGTCTGTGGCTCAGAGTTCTGGCACCGGGCCCCTTCTTCAAAGCCAGCAAGGGAGACTCTCCCTCATGTGCAGCCCCCCCAAATTCAGGGTCTGTGTGACTTCAGGAAGGCCCAGCCCCTTCAAAATGTTTCACATGAGATCAGCCCCGTGCAGAGACTCTCTTTGGATTTCCTCAGGCACATGATTCCTAGCCTCATCAGGGGAGTGACACCCAGACTGAGCCCGGTTCTGCCTGGAGCAGGCACCTTGTCACCTCTTAGAATTCTGTTTGCTACAGTTTCTGAAAGGTTACATTTCATGATAATAACGGGAACATTTGCAGCAAAAAGAAGACATATGTATAAAGATGCATTTTAGAAAACCTAAATGATTGCACAATTATCTCAATTGCTTAGGCGACAGTTCTTTTATTGGGAGCGATGAGAACATGATGGGCTGGGGAGGGAAATATCGAAAACCTAAAATTTAGCCACTCCTCTGGCTGCCTTTGGCATGGTCCTTTGGCATGCTTCTCCCGAAGAGATATACACGTCTGCAGCAGGTCTTATGGGGAAACTTAAGCTTATCTAATAAGATGGACATGTCACTGTCACTGTCCCTTCTACCTCCCGATCGATCTTGAACATGGATGTGATCCCTGTAGCTGAGCCATCCTTCTCATGCCCAGGATGAAAAGGTCTTGAAAGTAATGTTGGGTATCCAGATTGATCACATTTTGATTGTCAATGAGGCAAAGGAAAGGCTTTGCCAGTATACCAGAATGACATGCAATGGGCACCATTACCAGAGACATGGGATAGATTATTAAGTCAAAAAGACATTACTGCATGATGAAACAACTAGTTTTGTCGCTCATCCAGGATTCTTTCAAAACAAAAATAGAAGATACCAAACAGATTTTAATGAACTCATTAAATGCATCAAGATATGTCTTACTATTTTTTTAGCTGAGTTTTAGCTGGTTCAAGTACAATATTAATGAGGTCAAGATCATATCTTAGATCCCTGGATAGCCTAGTTAATTGGCACAAAGGAAATTATGTTTTATAATCATGGCTTCTATGAGTAACTTAGATCACTTATGAAATATGTGTCACTGATCACAAAGGACAAATGAGGAAAAGCACACAGATGTTTCAAAGAAAAAGCCATCGCCACTAATGAGAAACAATGTTAAATACCTACAAGCATAGAATTTCAGAAAGTAAATATATTTTGGGGATTTTATAGCTTAGTGGTTTTCTATAAATATCTCTAATTGCAAAATTCTTTGCTCAAATACTTCCTTGGATGTCCAATATATAAAAAGAGAGTTGCACTGGCTGATGAGGGAGTTAATGAGGGGTCTGTAAACCAACTGGCTGGTGATTCTTATGCCTTCCTCTTCCCTTGGCCCCTATCCTTCCCTCTTCCACCAAACTGCCCTCTGAAATAATTTTAAAAATGTGATAATTGGCGTTCTGTGAATCACAGTTGTTAAAAACTGATCTAGCCAGATGCTCTCAATTTAGAAATGAGGAAAGGGCAAGTTGTCTGAGATCATCCAGTTAGGCAGAGGCAAACCCGGGGCTAACACTCAGATAGTAGAATTCTCTCTGTATAGTATAATCCAACAGTTCACATTTATGTATCTCCCACATAGGAGACCTGGTTGAATATTCCAAATGGGCAAGTATGTGCTCCACACTATTCTTCATTCAGGGATCCAGATTCATTCTAATTCTATTATTCCATCATCCCCTTGGCCAGTCCTCATTTCCATGGGGGCAAAGTTGGTTGCAAAGGATTCCAAGGGCACTAAGGAGAAGAGATTGTGGATGAGGCGTACCCGTGAAATTGGGACCTAGGCCTGGGAGTGGAACTTAAACACATGGCAACACTTTTAACTACAAATGAGGTTGAGCAGCCATGTGCGGGGAAGAAACGAGGACAGACTTTGAAAGACAAGTGGGGGTCTCTGTCATGGAACCCTGTTGTTTCTCACAATTAGGAAACAGGCACAATCTTTAGATCTAACCATAAAATCATTTTATATTTAGGAAATCTTTAAAATTCTTTCATATCTGTTTCTTACTGGTTCCTCACAAAAACCCAATGAAGTTGAAAGAGCAGGTCTATCCATGCCCATCTCAAAAGTGAGCAGTAGTCTTTGGGAAGTAGAGCAATAACGGCTTTTTAAGAAAAGGTTTCATAACACATTAGTCTTGCTGCCAGTATGAAAGGCAGCTCATTAGGAGACCTGATCTCTTTGACCAGATTATATAATCTTTTTTCTTTTCTAAATTCCTACTTCCTTAAACATATTACAGTCACTATCGTGACTAGTTAGTAGATTATGAACTCCTTGAGGGAAGTGTAAGGCAACTGTTTTAGGATTCCCATGCCTTTACTGAAGTGTCTTAAACATAGGTACTTATTGAATCAATCTCATACAAGTTTTAAGTATTGATTCTTGCCTAAGTGTTAATGATTGGACCAGAGCAGTTACACGGGTTTAAGTTGATTTGTTTTTTGAGCTTCTTCATTACTTTGAAGTAGGCTATTAAGACTTGACAATAAAACTTTTGACACGGTTAAAGGACATAAAATAGACATTAACAGATAAATGGCTTTGGACAGACCAGTTTGTAAATAACGGGAAGCTCATACCTGGAAATCATGTACTATAATACTACTGGACAATAATACATTGACTTTTGTGAGCAAATCCTGTACTTTCATTTTTTTAAAAAAGATTTTATTTATATATTTGAGAGAGAGAGAGAGAAAACGCACAAGGAGGGGGGAGGGGCAGAGGGAGAAGGAGAAGCAGACTCCCCGCTGAGCAGGAAGCCTGATGGGGACTCTATCCCAGGATCCTGGGATCATGACCTGAGCTGAAGGCAGACAATTAACCAACTGAGCCGCCCAGGCACCCAACCCTGTATTTTCAAAAAGATAAATGAAACATTTGGCTGAGCTCAGATTTGGTTTTTTGCTACCAATATATTATGCATGGTAAAATATCGAATGTAAAAAAAAAAAAAAAAAAAAAGCAAAACCTCTGCATACTATTATTCATCTCATTGCCTCCTTGCAGCAGACTGGTTTTCTGGCAGTTTCGAAGGTTAAGAAAAGCTATATTGTAGGTAATTGGCTCCTAGATTCTGCTTTGTGGAATCATTTTTTGGATGAGGTTTAACAGGCATAGCATTAAAAAAGGGGCCGGGCCCTCTAGCTAAAGAAGGTTAAGAAGTGAACCTTCTTTAACCTTGTATCTTCCATACTGGTTTGATTACAAAGCATATCGTTCCCCGCCCCCACCCCAGCTACAAACACCTATTATCACTCCATGGATCATGGATTCATCCTTGTTATTATTTTTGGAAACACTGGAAGGACTAATCACAGTCTTTTGAAACACGATAAAAGGCATAAGTAAACTGTCACGAATATTTGATTTCCACTTAATTATTCAAACATAGAAAACAACTGCAATTATATAAATCTGTCTATAATATTATCTGATAATTTACAATTTCGTTTTTATCAATAGTGTTGCTGAGGTTCCAAAAAGCAAAAAATAAATTTGTCTTTTTTTGGATTTTACCGTTTCCCCTTACACATATGTAATGTTACGAAAGTGCATAAATGTGGTCCTATCATTTATGTTTTTGGCTGTCTTTTTCCTTTTTTTCACTCTCTACATTCCCCCTCCTTTTACCCATGTTAGTATTCCTGACCCTACTCCCCATAACTCACATCATCAACCTCTTCCACATCCTTCCACGTGTCTGGAATCACACAGAGGAAGATGCATCCATGCACCCATACACTGGAAGACAGGCTTCTCGAGGTCAAATTCTTGGATTTGCCCCTTAGTGCTGGTGCTTGCTGTGTGACCTTATAGAAGCTTTCTAACCCCTCAGTGACTCAGCTTCCTTATTTTTAAAGTGAGGTAACAGGGATGTTATGAAGATGAAGTGAATTAGTCTGTGCCATGTGCTTAGAAAAGTACTTGGTACATAACGAAAATTCAGTCATGTCAATGATTATTATTATGTTATTATTATTAAATTTGTTGACAGCTTGCTTTTCAAAATGTGATCATGTACACACGATTTTCTCCACGTTACTTACCTCACTTAGTTATACTTTGTGGAACTCCTTCCAAATCAACAGATTTACTGTTGGTGTCTTCATATTATTCTGTGGTATGGATGTATCATAAAGTATTCAGCCCTTCTCTTGGTGATGAACTGTCCTCATACTTCTGGTGTTTTACCATTGTGAATAATGCCACATTACTACTTGGATATTGTGTCCTCTGTATTGTTTTTTTCCATTTAAGAAATTAAAAAACATAAACTGTAAAATACACATAACAAAGTTTGCCATCTTAACTATTTTTTGAAATTTTTATTTATTTATCTTATATATATAGAGAGATAGTGCAAGTGAGCATGGGGGGACAGGGGCAGGGGGAGAGGGAGAGAGAATCCTCAAGCAGACTCCTCGCTGAGCGTGGAGCCTGAGGTGGGGCTCGATCCCATGACCCTGAGATCATGACCCTGAGATCATGACAGGAGCCGAAACCAAGAGTCATCCACTTAACCGACTGTGCTACCCAGGCACTCCTACCATCTTAACTATTTCTTTTTAAAGATTTAATTTATTTATTTGCAAGGGAAAGAGAGGGAGAGAGAGCACAAGCCGGGGGGAGCGGAAGAGGGAGAAGCAGGCTCCCCACTGAGCAGGGAGCCTGACGTGGGGCTCAATTCCAGGACCCTGGGTTCATGACCTGAGCCCAAGGCAGATGCTTAATCAATTGAGCCACCCAGGCGTCCCTATCTTAACTATTTTTCAGTGTAAAGTTCAGTAGTGTTAATTCACATTGTAGTGCAACTAATCTTCAGAACTTTCTTCATCTAGCAAAACTGAAGCTCTTTGCCCATGCAACAGAGCTCTCTGTTTTCCCCTCTCCTAGCCCCTGGAAACCCCCTTCCAGTTTCTCTAAGAATTTGACTACATTAGTTACCTCATATAAGTGGAATCATACAGTATTTGTCTTTTTTTGGTGACTAGCTTATTTCACTTAGCATAATGTCCTCCTGGTTCATCCTTGTTGTAATGTGTGTCAGAAATTCCTTCCTCTTTAAGCCTGAATACTATTCCATTGTATGTATATACTATATTCTGTTTATCCTTTCATCTTTTAAAGGACACTTGGGTCATTTCCCTCTTTTGGCTATTGTGAATAATAAGGCTATAAGCATGGGTGTATAAATACTTCTTTGTGACCCTGCTTTTAATTCTTTTGACTATAATTCCAGAAGTGGAATTGCTGGATCATATAATAATTCTATTTTTAATTTTTTGAAGAACTGTTATACTGTTTTCCACAGAGGTGACACCATTTTACAGTATCAGTTCTTATTTCTATTGGCTTTCTCTTAACATTTTGAGCCCTAAGTGAATAGCTTTTAAAGATAAAATATAGTAATAAATAAAAATAGGTGAAATCTACTGGAACATATGGAATCATCTAGAAATGAATCTAATCCTCTAGGAGGATTGGATTTGGAATTAATGCAGCTATAGTCTAATATCCTATAAATAGGTTGTTATAATTAGATAATCTCTGCTATAAAAAATAAAAGGCTAACCTTTGACATTTAAGTGTATAATAATTATATTGTCATATGTTCACAGATGTCTTTAGGGGCTGAGAATTCACCTTTGTATCTTAAAATGTCAGCATCTTTGCTATTAACAGCAGTAGTTTCTTACCAGGATCCAGAATTTCTCTGTGAAACAAAAGTTCTATTTTTCCTACTCTGTCTTTCTGTGCTCTAGATTTTAGATATACACATTAACTCATAAGTGACCTTTGTCAGATCACATGGTCTGCTTATTATTTGATATCAAGTCCATTGAGTTATGTAATTTTAATGATATTTCTAAATGATGCTGTACAAATAATTTCTGTTCAGTGGCTCCTAGAAATCAACAATATGGCAGATACCAGTTATGAAAAGTCATAATAATTATTACTTATCCAAATATATTCACAACCTGTTCATGTATGTATAGGTTTATTTATCATTAAAATTGTGGGATCTTTAAAATTCATAAAAATCACTTGGATATCTTGTTAAAATACTAGTTCTGATCCAGTAGGTGTGGGATGGACCCCAAGATTCCTCATTTCTAACAAGCTCCCAGGTGATGCTGGTGCTGCTGGTCTGTAGACTACACCTTGAATAGCAGGAGGCTAGAGTTACCAACAAAGATCTGATTCGTATGGCATAAAACAAGTCAACTTTTTTAGTTGCTTTTAATCTAAAGCATTATCTTTGCTCAGGATGTGTTTTTCCTAGGGTCAAAAAATTCTTTCAGCTCTAACTTGCTAAGGTGATTCTTTCTTTTTATATCTCTCTCCTCATAGTATAATCACCAATTTTTTTTTCTTAACTCCAATCAACAAATTTCTTTCTTTGTACTTTAAAAATTTTCCAGTTTGGTACTGTACTCTTTTGTTTCTCTGAGCTCCTAGGTCAATATAATCTGGTTACCAACACTTTCAACTTTAAACAGACTTGACACATTCTCTCTCTGTAAATTCTAATATATAGAGAACCCACATAAATATAGACTATTTGGAATTATGATATGAAATATTATGGTAATTAGAATTTTTATATGGTAAAGAGTCTCCTTTCTTATATGGAGACTGTAGATCTCATGATGAGGGAGTAACACTATTGTTTATGTTATGGAGATACTATCTTCTATCAAGCTTTTTCAACATATAATTATTGTATTTGGAGGAATATAATATCAACATTAGTACTCATGAAAAATGTACTGTTCTTTTAAATAAGCAGAGATGCGGGGCTGAGTGGCTGAGTTGATTAAGCATCTGACTTTGGCTCAGGTCATGATCTTGGGGTCCTGGGATCCAGCCCTGTGTCGGGCTCCCCACTTAGCAGGGAGTCTGTTTGTCCCTCTCCCTCTGCCCTGCCCCCTGCTCATGCTTTCTCTCTCTCAAATAAATTTAAAAAAAATCTTAAAAAAAAAAAGAGTCACTTAACTAAACAGAGATCCTTTCAAGGGAAGCAACATGGCTTATCAGAGTGTAGAATTGATTCTGAGGAGTCAGACAGGATTCCATGACATGAAAATTCTAAGACTAGACGAGTGTAGATGTTGAATCGTTGACTTGGGATTTGGTTGTTTTGCAAGAAGAGACTGTGGAAAAGTGGATGGTGTGTAGTACAGAAGGAAATGGAACGACACAAGACTTCCAATGACCTCAGCGGTAAATTTGAGGAAACAGCAGTGAAGTTGACCACTTTAATAAACAGAGTAGAAGTTCAGCTTATGAGTAGAAGAAAAGCCAAAGAAAGTCTGAGAGTTGATGCCTACTCAATCCTCAGCTTTTCCTTTCCTATGGAGTTCCATCTCCCTATTCATCCCCCTCCTCTCCTTTCTTCCTGTGGCTCTTTATCTTTCTGCTTCTGTTTTTTTCTTTTTTTTAAATTCTTTCTCCTCTTCAACTCTTGACATAATCATTGCAACATCAATATGCTTCTCATTATTACAACGGAATTGTAATTTTGGAGTTAGATGTGAGTCAGATGGAAGCTATTTTTGATTAATTAATTCTAGCAACATAGATATCTTTCTAAATAGATCTTGTCTTGAAATGTGTTGATTTGAAAGTTAACATTAGGTAAGAAATAGCTTTGTAAATATTTACTTCTGGACTCAGAACTCAAAAGAAGTACAGTTGTGGTAGTGTAAGCATTTTACACTGGACAAAATATTATAGTGAAAAAAAGACCACTAACATAGAACTTAGAGCAAGGTGTCTCTAATTCTTAATATGAAAAGATATAAAGAATACTACTGATTTAATGCACATTGTTGGCATTATCTTTAAGTTGGGTTCAAATGGCCATTTTTCTCCAGTTGTAATAACTTGGATTTCTTTTTTACATATATGCCCATTAACCCCAGTTAAACTTTTGTTTGTTTTACGTGTTTGATGCTGTCTGTTTGCATTGAGTATAAGTCACTAGAACTAATGATAGAACTCTTAAACCTTTGTCTGTTCCAGTTACTCTTTTTATTTTATTTTATTATGTTATGTTAATCACCATACATTACATCATTAGTTTTTGATGTAGTGTTCCATGATTCATTGTTTGTATATAACACCCAGTGCTCCACGCTATACGTGCCCTCTTTAATACCCATCACCAGGCCAACCCATCCCCTACCCCCAGAACCCTCAGTTTGTTTCTCAGAATTCATAGTCTCTCATGGTTCATCTCCACCTCCGATTTCCCCCCTTCATTTTTCCCTTCTACTATCTTCTTCTTCTTCTTTTTTTAAACATATCCAGTTACTTTTATTAAATATTTTTCACTTGGCTTATTTTTAAAACTGGGAACATAAAGTGCCTGTAACTCGTAAAACTTCATTTGTCTGTCTTGTTCAGAGAAGTTTATTCATGTTCAAAGGAAAGGCAAAGTATACATGAGTGCTTGCTGTCAGATACGGCTTCAGCTCCAGATCCATAAAAAGAAGGGGGATGGGATGGGGTGAACCCCATCCATCTCGTTGGACTAATTTTAAGTAAAAGTTTTCTGATTTGTTTGTGTTTTTTTGAACCATACTATTTAGTAAAATAAATATAATGAGTGTAGCCTTAAAGAAAAAGAAAGAATACTACTTGGTGAGGATGACTACTACAGTTAATATTTTTATATTGCTGTTAGAGCTGAAAAATGGTGTTTGGAACCTAACCATTTCTAACTTCTTAATTACCCCATTTACAGCACAAGACATAAAAGTCAGTTAAAGGTTTTATGAATGTTAATTCTACCCTTTACTTGCAACACATTTTTTGGTTTATTTATTTTTCCCATGTAGATAAAATGAATAATGAAGACAATTGTAAATCTAGAACTAGACACACATACGAATGCACACATTGTATTTTAATTCAGAGGGATTTAGTTCACTAGGCTTGCCAAAATAAAATATATATAATATATATGTATGTATTGACTTTTAAACATTCAAATATTTCCAGAAGAAGAGCCATGAGATATTATAATAAAAGTAACTAGAACAAATACTAATATATTCATTATAAAATCTGAAAGTCATAAAAATGATCAGTTCTTGTGAATTCTCCTGAACATACCTGTGGAAAACAAAATATGAGCAGGGCTTAACTTTTACAAAGTTGTGATTAATCTCTCTGAATTTAATATCATTCTACTGCAAGAATAAATTCTATGTAATATATGTTAAATATGTAAATAAACTCAATGTAAAGTAGTATTTAAAAACTTTTCATCCAAATCCCTCTAAGGCATTTTCATTTAGGTCTTGGCTCAAGTTCTTCTTTGATCCCCCATATTAAAATAGTCCTGTCAGTCTCTATCAGATCAACTTCTATTTCCTGCACAGCGCTTGTCAGGACTTGAAATTATCTTGTTTATATCTTCATTTGTTTATTATCTCTCTAATCCAGGGTGAATGCAGGTTTTGTGGGGTCTGAAGCTTACACAATTTTACTGATCCTTTAAAAAATAATTCAAAATAATGAGTACAAAATCAGGTATGAGGGCTCTTGGAAAGACCCATGCCAACGAGGGGCCCTGAAGCTTTGCTTCCTGGGCTTCAGGGTAAATTCACCTTTGGTCTCTCCTGTTAGCTTATAATATCTTGGAGAGCAAGGAGTTTATATCTTGATTACTGCTATATCCCCAGCACTTCAAAGCATGTAGTACCTAGTTTTGGAATGAATTAAGGAACGTGCATGCCCCAAGCACACTTCCTTCAATGCCCATTATTTCTTTCCTCATAGCAAACACACATTTCTGCTGTTATTTATAACAGGGCACAGTGGCCCCATATTATTTTTATTGTTCTATTTGAGTTCCTGTATTTGTTTTGTTGTGATGCTTTGTGGCAAAGTAATTTTATTGTGAGAAGAACAGCATTTTTTCTGTCTAAATTGCTAGCCAGCATGGCATCTCTCATGGTCTAACATTTTCTCACGGGTGAAATATCACTGTGAAAAATGTAGCAAGATCATTCTCACTTTCCCTTTTGGGGATTTTATGGGTATTTGTATTTATTTTTTGCTTCATTTTATTCTCTGATTTTCTTAATGTAATTTTTTCTCAAAGAGCAAATATTGATTTTTGTAATAAAAAATTAAAATAAATTCTTGAACAATTCAACGAAGCTCAGGTCTCACTGTTTGCCTGAAGCCTACCACCATTTTGAAGAATACCCTCACCACATGAAATTCTTGTACACATTCCTGACCATTTTATCCTACTTTTTGTCTTCAAAATGGTGGTGGTTTATTTTATACTACAGACAGATATCTACTACAATCTGAAGTGTTCCTCAATGTTTCGTTCTAAGATCTGCATTTTGTAAATATGAGTTACTCTTCTTGTTCTGTTGAGACATCTTGAGATTACATGTGAAAAACAGTATTGCTCTTACCTGTCTGAGTATTAGGATGAATTTGGGCCCAAGCTATTCTTATTCTATTTCTTCTCTGAAAGCCCTACATTTTAAACGCTTACATTTTATCAGTCTAGGTATATTTGATTAATTGATTATATAGCATCAGGGACAATTCCACATCTGTTACGAACATGGAGGTGGACTGAAGCAAATGACTGGGTGACTTCCCGTTATGGGACACTAGCTAGAATGAAAATATAGAAATATATTTTGGGGATTAATTATAACCAATTTTAGTACTGTCTTTTCTTATTAATATCACTCAGAATGTTGTAGGCTAACTATATATATTCCAGCGCTGTGAACTCATGCTGATATCAGCTCAAGAAGAATATAGTTAAGAAGAAGATCTACTGTCTCCCAAATAAACAAACAAAAAAATCCTGTGCTTAACTCTAGGTTAAAGAGAAATGACTTTGAGACTATCTGATTTGAATTATCCATATCAGAGTATGCCATTCGTCTTGACAATCAACAGTTTTTCTTTAGAAATTCTAAAGCCAAGCAGAGATATATAAAAAAGTATAATCAATGAGTATATATTGGGAAAATTGTAATGTAAGGATGTGAAAAGCACTTCCTATCACCAAGACAGCAGTTTTGAACAGAATCGGGTGTTAGTGAATCAGAACTTGTCTACATGCAATATTTTTGATGGAGCTTTTAGGAATTGTTCTAGAATGAGCAAATTGGAATTCTATGAACTGGCATGATGGGACTGGGTCTTCAAGGGACTTTAGGAATTCAGTATTGAGGAGGGAGGTGTAACAGAGAGAGGACACTATATCAGAGGTTAAAATTGCATGTTCGTTTTCTTTTTTAAAACAGGAATGTTATAACGATGGTAATGTAGAATGGTGGTTCTCAAATCTTAACGTACATCAAAATAATCTGGAGGGTTTGTTGTTAAAACACAGATGCCCTGCCTTTCCTCAGCCTCAGGAGGGTAAGTATGAGGAGGGGCAGATAATTTGCATTTCTAACAAGATTCCTGACACTGATGGCTCAGAAACCACACTTTGAGAAAAACTGGCAGAGGCTATCGATGGAATAAAAACCACTCAGACCCGTAGTTTAAAGGTTATAAATCTACCAGATTTACTATTTTGTATACCTTTGTGCAAAAAGTGAGAAGAGATAAATATTAAGCTCTTCTGCTAATGAAATGAAGAGTCTTTTCATACTAAGTTTCTGATATTGTAGAACTTGATTTGAATATGGTAAACCATGACTACTTATTAGCAAAAATAAAGACCTGGAGGATTTATTTTATTTATTTATTTTTTAAAGATTTTATTTATTTATTTGAGAGAGAGAGTGAGAGAGAGAGAGAGAGCACAAGAGGGAGGAGCGGGAGAGGGAGAAGCAGACTCCCTGCTGAGCAGGGAGCCCGATGCGGGACTCGATCCCTGGACTCCAGGATCATGACCTGAGCCGAAGGCAGTCGCTTAACCAACTGAGCCACCCAGGCGCCCAAAGACCTGTAGGATTTAGAATGGAGCTTCCATGCGTCCCTCATCCAGTTACCCTCATGATAATATCCTGCATAATAGAGACAATATCAGAGCTCAAAAATTGACATTAGTCCAGTTTAAAAACCTGAGGTTTCACTAGTTTTACATACATTCGGTTGTACGTATAGAAAGCTCTATGTGATTTTATCACATGTATAGATGTGTAACCACTACTACACTCAAGACACATAACAATTCTACTAGCACAAAGATTTCTTTACCTCATTATTTCTTTATTTCTTTATGTTCCTTAAAGCAACATCCACCTTCCTTGTCCCCATCCCTACACCTTTAGTCATTTATTTTTTGGTAATGTGCAGGTAATATTTCTCGATCTTCAGAGCTTACATCCTTCTTATACTGGCTAGGATAAAATTCAGAGCTATAAGATTTGGAAGAGCCATATTCCTAATGGCTATTGGATTTCCAGTGAACAGGTTTCAGTGGTACTTAAGGTAGAGCGAATGCCCTGGTTGGTATATGATGGATCTTTGCTTCCGTAGCACAATAGAAGGGCAGTGATTGCTAAATGTAGGGCATGCAACTCCGTATTTTCCCACTGATATGGAAAGAGTTAACTCCAGTTCTGAAAGGTCTGGCCAGTGCTTAGAATTTCTAAGAAGGTTTTACTTTCAGCTCTCCTGCCCTCATCTGAAGCGTTCCAGATAAAAGGCACCAGAAAACTCCTTAAGTCTTCTGTGTCAGGTGGTTGTGATTAGAGGAAAATGCCAGCCAGCTGTGTCTGCACTGTGAGGCACTCCTATGGGCTGTCACCATCGGCCTGGCACTAAAATGAGAAGTGAGTTATTGGTGTCTGAGTCTTAAAGAAAATTAGATCTTAAGAGTAAGGAGCTGTTAAACGGCTGGGGCCCATGTTTTCACATAGGGAGAGGTGTAGCCCAGGGCAAGAGGACCGGCTGTTGACAGCAGGACCTTTTTTGGGCTCTTTCAGAGAGGAGCAGTGAGATTGGCTGAGGAGCTTTGGTCTAAGCCTAGTCACTGCGCTCTAGGGATGACACTGCACTGTGAGTGACTCCTTTGGCATACTGTGGGAAGGCTCTGCAAAAGCGTCTCCCTGATATTTGGGGCCACAATAGAAAACAATGGGTTGCAGTACTCTGTTTTTTAAATCTTTACAGTCCCCCTCCCCCGCCCGCCTACTGATACCATAGTGGCTTAATATCAACCCAACCGGACTAACCGTGGTAGGCAAAACAGAACATGTAAAGTTTTCATCCTTGTTCTGGTCATTGTCTGGGAGCTTGATAGTTTTCTTAAATGCCAAATGGATTGAATGCCTAAAAGTCAGCTTATAGATTTTCCTTCTGTTTCCCTGCATCCACCTACCTCAGGTGGTTCTCAACATTTAGTGTGTCTGAGAATGATGGCACAGAGTTTGAGGCACAAAACCTGTATGCCATCCCTAATCATCCAAGGGTGATTTTTTTAAAAAAACATACAGGGTTTTTATTTTGCTCTCTGGGAACCAAATCCCTGCCTAAGATGAGACTCCATTTACATATTTTCACGCATTATATTCTGTGACGGTCACAGCAATCTCATGAAGCAGATAAAGCAGATATTATCTCCATTTTGAGGATGGGTAAATAAGACCGAGGACTTACATACACAGGGGGATAATCTTTTGAAATGTTATCTATTAATCATAGTACTTTTGTTTTCTGTACTTCTTTGTATGTGACCCTTCCTATGGCCAAGGAGGCTTCCAATTTGCCAGGAGTTGAGTTGTGATTGTTATGCCAGGATCATGAGGGAGAGAATCAGTGTCCAGAAGAACTTGATGTTGCTGTGGGAAGAAATGCTCTTGAGAATCAAAAGGGAAGATCCTAGGAGGTCGCAAGATACAGAGTTTGTCATAATAACCAGTGGGAAAGGAAGTAGAAAATATCTTGACTTAGACTTGCCATGATACTAGGTGAGAGTGTCCTGGCTTCTTGGGAGTAGCAAAGAGATTGACGGCATTTGGCCTTGCCAAAGATCTGTGGGTCTTTGAGTATGTGGACCATTCCTGGTGGCCCATTAGGAGAGTTCAGTCAGCATTATGGGGGGTATCCTGGCGTGGTCTTTGACCAATATTTTTAGACACCCTGTTGCTAGCCAAAGGAAGCCTGTATCAACCTTAAAAAGAAAATAGGCAGTTATTTTACCAGCAGAATGAGTTCATTAGGAAACAGCAGAGGAATTTCAAGTTGGGACAAGCAAACTATGGCAAATCACAGGCAAGTCCAAAGGGACAAAGGCAAGATCAGCTTTTGTTAGGTTTTAGGAGGAAATTGGGGAGGGTTGTTTTGAACAAAAGTTCATTGGAGAAGAACAAGAGTTTGAGGTTGTGGTGGTTTCTCATTGGCTGCAAGCGGTGGTTAGTGTGTTGTTGCTGGGAAGGAAAGAGATCTTCCCTCCTTACTTAAAAGCAGGAGATAAAATTCTTATGTGAACCGAGTCCTCCTTCTTCAAGGTAAGAGTTATCCTTCTTCCTACTGGTTCTGCAGGCTGCACCTAGTGGTACTTGTGCGAGAGCTCCCCCTTCAGGGCTTCCTGGTTCCATTCTCTATGAGATTTCCCTTTACTTATTTTCACACCTGTGCGTTAGCCGTGTTAAGGATCCACATGGCTTCTCTTTCATGGCTGCCTGACATGACCCGTTCAATAGACTCGCTGTTGGCTTGTGTTTTCCTATGTTTCTGAATTCCATCCAAAATGACATTTATGGATTCTTCCCTTTCCAGTGGCCAGGTCACTTTGCAGCTCTACCTGTCACTTTTAAAAGGATAGAGTAGACAATGAAAGAAGTCCTCTAATGCTGGTATTTAGGTGGAACTGGATGGTGATGAAAGCCTTCGTTTTTTCATCAAGTTTGCCAAGGGTGGAGGAAGGAGTTAAACTTGCCTTTTGTCTCTATAGCCTCTGCTTTGTCTACTCTACCATATCAGCTTTCCCCATTCGCTGATTATCAACCAAATAATGAAGGTACATGAAGGACTAGGAAGATGGGGAATAGAAAGCAGGAATCAAATGCAGGCAATAGAAGACATTTATATTAATATTTCAAAGACTCAGACTGGCTTAAAAGAATCATTAACTTCCTTAACATGGTGGCCAACAAAAAGCACAAGATTCTCTCAGCTCAGAGGAATGCAAATCATCTCAGCCCGTATGCAGAGATTTTAAACCACGGAATTGATTATTATTCTTCTTTTCGATGTAATCCATACAATTCACATCTGTCTAAACATACAGTATTTTAGCTCATTAATATTTATCTCTCGCCTACAAATATTTCCATTCTTCAAGGAACGTTTATTGATATTTGCCAAGACTAAGCACTAAGGCTACAAAGATGAATAATGTATGGTTAAGGAACTTAAGGGTATCATATTCTAGTAACATATAAAAGATAAATTACATATGCATTGCAGCAAGCCTTACAATAGAGGTATGAACAAGATATTATACTCTAGGCACCAGAGAATGGAGCAGCTGCCTCTGCTTGCCATTTGGTTTGGTGCATGAACGATGAGTGAAAGACTGCAAGATAGAGAAGGGGCAGGGGTTGAAGAAGAAAATGTTCCAGCAAAGAGAGAGAAAAGATAGAAAGCTATAGCATATGGTGTGTGGGCTGTAATGATAGAAGATCAACCCAGGGAGGAAAGATTGAGAGAGATGGTGAAGGGCCATTGGAGCTGAGCTATATAAGTAGGCTTCAAGATGGTGGTGAACCTGGAAGACCCTTATCATTTCACCCCCGCCAACTGTTACCTCTCCACGGGCCACAGCTTTCCTCGAACATAGGAAATTTCTCGGTCCCTTAAGCCTACCGTGAGGCTTCTCACCTTAGGCCCTTGATGCATGCTGCATTTCTGCATTTTTCACCTGACTCTCTCTTCTAGTCTTTGTCCAAACATCTCTCTTTTGGAAATTTGCCCCTTCTCATCTCTCAGGTTCAGTTTAATTTCAGAAAGACCTTCCTTGCCTCTCTGACCAACCTAAAATGTAGGTTTCCTTTTGCTACTCTCTCCCCTTTTAATTTTTCTCATAACATTTATCACAATTTAGAAGTATATACATGATACTTTGTACTGTACAAAATCTATAATTATTTTTGTTGCCCCAGTTTTTATTCTCCTCTTTGACTTAAGATTCGCCACCACATTCCTAGAATACTCTCCCTTCTCCTCAGTGTATTTCAAAATAACTGTCATTCCCTCCAGATCCTGGTGCCCAGAGGAGAAATCAGGCTGGATTATGAAATTTAGGATTATTTTAAGAGAGATAAAATTTAAACCCAGGAGACATGAAGAGATCACCTAAGAAAATATAAATGACAAGAGAACTCATGACGTATCTTGAATCCTGTAGGCTTTGGCAGAAGGTGGATGAAGCCCAGCTTGAGTATGAATGGCTTACCCACTAAGGTGTCCTAAGAATTCCTGATCTGATTTCTCCAGAATGTTACCTCTGCGTTTTATCAGGTTCACTGTTTGGAAGTAAACTTACTAAGTTCTCAGTCTTTGGTTCTACTATCTTCTTTTCTCTTTATTCCCTCTCATTCTCTCCCACATGCTTTGGGGGGTGACTTCTGTGGGGTTCTAGCTTCCTCCAGGAAGCCCATCCCGCATGGTCTCAGCCCACCTGGGCATCTCTCACAGGGGCTAGTTGTCTCCAGGCAGCCCTGGGCTAGGCCAATGGGCGGTGGCAACATCATTACACCAACTCTATGTCCCTCCAGACCTAGCGAGACGCTGACTGTTGCTAATCTTAGGCATGCCTCACCTTTTCCAGTTGGCCTTGAAGCTCTTGGAATCAGTAACTGCAAGGCAAATTCCTTCTATGGAACTTCTTGGCATTATCTCTATTTTCCTCACTGGACCTGAACTGGTAGAGTAATACAGTGGAAAGATCTCTGTATTTAGCAAAGAAAGAACTTGAAAACAATTCTAACTTTGCTGCTTACTAAATATGTCTTTGAGCAACAAACTTCACTTCTCTGAACCTTACTTTTTTTTCTTTTTTAATATGGAGATGCCTATTTTATGAAGTTAACATGTGTGAATTAAATATGATAATGGATATGAGACTACTTTGTCAAGTGCCAAGTACATATAAAGCTCGACACCCCTCGTTTAGAATTCATGTTGTTTATCTTCTTGTGAATTTGTTTCTTATCTTCATAAACAGATCAACAACTTCATAAGGGCACAGATCTTAGCTTGTATTTCTTTGTAGAACCTCCCAGTGACTTACACATTATCGTTGCTCAATGTGTATTAGTTGTTCAACAAATGTGTGTTGGTGATCTGCCTAGAACAGATGATGATGTTTTCTAACAAATATAGTCCCTACGCTTTCAGATGTTTCCTGAAGAAAACATTTTAATCTTTTATCTCTACACAGTAGATTTGGAATTTTGAAACAACATCCTAAGGAATAGGTTTTAACTTCAGCCACTTCTGTGACTTGAGATAAGACACAACAAGAGACGAAAAGTTTTCTGACCATTGGGAAAGATATTTTAGGTGACCCCCCCAGAGATATCTTTTTTTAGGATTTGGAAGTCATGAAAAAATGCAGAATTCCTTCTTTGACATCATAGCAGAAGGCATTAGCAAAACACATTTGCCTTCCAAGGAAGTTTCTCAGGAGTGTCATACCTCCTGTGGCTGCAGTGTTTTACAGATTTTCTAACTGTTGCAATTAGACACAAAGAAAGGCAATGTCAAGAGAAGCAGAAATAGAAAGCAAGAGCTATTGGTGATTGAGGCAGAAGACATATACTTTAAAAATTGGACTTGGAACAGTTCCGACATAATAAGAGCCTGCAGTGAGTATATTGGTTTAATACAAGGAAGTGATCAATTTGGTGTGAAGGAGCGAAGGATGTAGAAATAAGCAAGATGCAGAGAACGGGCAGGCTCTATGGAAAGGAGACGATCTCACTGAGATGATACTCTCTTATCCCAGGTGAGGACCCTGACATTGTTGGGCAACAGGTCATTAACATCAGAACCACATGGCAATGTTCATTGTAATAATATTCGTATTATTTATAATAAAAAATAGCAGCCTATCTTAAATGTCGTGTACATAATACGCTCAATACTTTTCATTCAGTTCTCAGTTATCTTGCTGTGTCTCCAAGATTTCATGTTAAACAGTCCATTTGGGGATTGTTTTGATGAGGATCCTGGCATGATAGATCCAACTAATGTTCTAAAAAAAACCTCTTTACAGAAACACTATTAAATTATATATTTTTGGCCATTTCAGTTGTGCGTGACTTCTTTAAATTTCTGGGTATGCGGTTTTGTGCCTATTTATATGGTTTTTATATGTCTATGTGTGAATGCATATATATATATATATATCTCCCTAGATAACTTTCTGCAAACTCTTGCCTGAGTTAATGGCATTCGTGCATGCAATGGCCGCTAAGTCATGCGTGTAGGAGATGCATGTTACTCCCTTAATGGTTACTTTTTCCTTCTGAACCAGAGAAAATTCAGTGGGGGTGAAGTGCTATAAATTTTTTTGCTAACTTTTAAGTTTGCTAGTTTAATCCTGCCTTGGGATTAACATATGTTCCTGGAATTCAGGGGGAAAATGAGTAGCATTTAGCTTTGTTTTCTTTAGCGCCAATGATTTAAAAAAATGATTTTTCCCTTGTAGATAGCAGAAACTAATATTTGTAAACTCAAAGAACTGACATAGCAGTAGGTTTATTTCTAGATTGTTCATGAACATAAGCAGCTGTGGTTACTGTCGAAAATAGGTTGGTCAAGGCTTGAAGTGCAATTAATCGAATGAAAAAAATTATTTTCCAATGTGACTAAATGTATGTCCCTGGGTATCAGTCACATAATCAGTTTAAGACTTTCAAAATTAAAGTATTTCCTGGTTACCGAGAAATCTTCATAATTCTTTCAGGCCTCTATTTCTTTTTTGATAAAGTCCATCTGCTTGATCTTTGTTTTCTATCTGAAGATTTGTTTTTCCATTAAGTTCAAAAGCATTACTTTGCCCTTTTGAGAAGAGAATTATTTTTAAAATACATTATAATAAACTACCATATTAACTTCTGCATAATAAAAATATACTAAAATATTATTTGGAACCATTATTTTGAATATAAATGTTTAATTTAAGGGTTGTAATAGTTAAAGCAGAAATTTGAAGGTGAATTTGTTTTGGATTTGGCTATATTTCTAACACCATGAGCTTGAAAAGACTCCTTAACCTTGCTTTCCAGTTGAAAATAAAACAAAAAAAATTTAATAACAAAAAAGTGTTAGAGAGTACCAGTTGCTTCACTTACTTGGTGTTAATTGGTTTGATTAATTCATTTTACTTAACCAACTTTTTAATTCTGCTGACTCAATATACAGTTTGTATTGAGTTTGTTGTTTGTTTGCTTTGTTTTGCTTTGCTTTTTAGATTGCACAGATATGTGAAATCATATGATACTTGTTTTTTTCTGTCTTATTTAGCAACAACCTCTTTCTCTGTTTATCTTAATTCAAACACGCACATATGCTATTTTATCTATTTTTAATGGCCAACTAGTACAATTTATAAAATTTTAATTTTCTACTTAATACCGTCTCTGCTGAAGCTTGTGGAATCATTTGGGGACAGTTATTCTTGTTAGCTACAAGCTCATTTGAATCAAGCACCATAAATCAATGCTCATATTATTTCTTCTGCTTTTTAAGGTTGGTACAATTTCTCAGTACCTGAAAATTTCATGGGGACTTTTTCCTGTATTTAAGGAGGCTCTGATCCTGAGATTTCCTTGCTCCAAAGCCTTTAAAGGTTTCTGGTTGCTATGGAAACAAGACATAAATTTCTCAGGCAGGCCTGAAAGACCATGTTTGAGAGAAATACCTCATAGAAAGTTTGCTGCCTTATTTCCCTAACCTGTCCGTGCTCCAGGCCAAAGAGAGGGCCTCCACTTTCCCCAGATTCATTTCCTCCACTCTCTTAATTCAATTCTCCTTGATCAGTCTTACCTAAGCCTCCTGGCTCACTTCAGACTCAAGGTCTTCCTGTAAGTGTTTTCTGATCCCCACAGCGAGATATAATTATATTCATCTTTGAACTACAATAATGCATTGATTACACTTTGGGGGATCCTTATTCTGCCTGCAATTAATAGCTATTTATGTGCAAATTTTTTAGCATCTTAATGAGAGGAATTGTGTCTTTCTTATCCTGGTATTCCTTTTGTTTGTAGCACAATAAATGGGAAGATCCTAAATTCTGAATGCTACAATATGTGAAGGCCCGTTTCAATTTTGTAACTATGCTATACATAGATATTGTGGGAGTAGAGGACAGAGTAACTGTTTTTGCTTAGAGTCGTTGTGGAGGTCACAACAAAAGATATGAACTTTGAGCAGGGACATGACAAAGGAGCATGTGTCTTGCCGCCAGGAGCCAAGAAGTCTATTTTATTCGTAGCACGGATGATAGTGCAGATGAAGGTCCAGGTGAAGTTCTGAATGGAAAGGATCATTTTAGTTGGAAGCCAGATTTTGTGAGAAAGATGTGAATTATGGGAGATGAGGTTGAATGGCAGGTTGAGGTCAGCTGTGAAGGACTGTATCTGGTATGTCGAGTTTGGAATTCATCCTTAAGGCAACAGGAAGGAGATGGAGCATTAAAAGTGGGTATGTATGAAAGCAGCCTAAGTGTCCATTAATAGATGAATAGATAAAGAAGATGTGGCATAAGAGAACTAAGTGATGGTTGCCAGAGGGGAAGAGGGTGGGAGAGATGGGCAAAGTGGCAGGAGGGGAGTGGGAGATACTGGCTTCCAGGTATGGCATGAGTAAGTCATGGGGATAAAAGGTACAGCACAGGGAATATAGGTAATGGAATTGTATGAGTGTTGTGTGGTTACAGATGGTATCTATACCTGTGGGGGGGCACAGCATCAGGCATAGACTTGTCGAATCACTATGTTGTACACCTGAAACTCATGTAACATTGTGTGTCAGCTCTGCTTCAATAAAAAGGGGAAGATAGAAAACAAAAAGGCAAAAAACCCCAAAAAACCCAAAAAGGCAAAAAATCTCAGAAAACAAAAGATGTGACAATGGAATATTACTCAGCCATACAAGGAATGAAATCTTGCCATTTGTGACAACATGGTTAAGCCTAGGGGGTATTATACTAAGTGAAGTAAATAAGACAGAAAAAAACAAGTATCATATGATTTCACTTAGCTGTGCAATCTAAAAAGCAAAGCAAAACAAAGCAAACAAACAACAAGAAGAGAACCAGACTCATAAATGTAAAGAACAAACTAGTGGTTGCCAGAGGGGAAGGGGCTGGGGTGGGAGGAGAGCCAAAAGAGGTGACGAAGACTAAGATGTACAAAGTTATAAGATAAATAAGTTATAAAATAAATAAGTCATGGGATAAAAAGTACAAGATAAGGAATATAGTCAATAATATTGTAACAACTTTCCGGGGACAGGTGATAACTTACTATGGGTGAGGATACTGTAATGCATGGAATTGTCAAATCACTATGTCGTACACTTGAAACTAATTGTATATTACATCCAACTATACTTCAATTAAAAAAAAAGAAAAACCATGAAAGTGGGTATGGGATGACATCAGATTTGTTTTTTGGTGAGATGGGAAGTCTGGCAGCTGTGTGGCAGGGAAACCAGTGTGTAGGGGGCTGGCTCCTCAGTCGGAGTCTAGAGTTGACAATTTCCATCCAATCTACCTAGCCTGGCAACAGGAAGTGCCAGGGCAGCTAATTAAATTCGTACCTGTAAGCATCTGGAAGGCCACACCCACTAATCACTTGATTTTAGAAGACCTTCACAGAAGGGCAAAGCACACGATATGAGTGTAGTATGCATACTTTGAAACTTTACATTTATTTATTTATTGAAAATTTTATTTATTTATTTGACAGAGAGAGACATAGCGAGAGAGGGAACACAAGCAGGTGGAGTGTGAGAGGCAGAAGCCGACTCCCCACTGAGCAGGGAGCCCCATGCAGGGCTCGATCCCAGGACCCTGGGATCACGACCTGAGCCGAAGGCAGACGCTTAATGACTGAGCCACCCAGGTGCCCGAAACTTTACATTTAATGTATTATTTATATTTCTAAAATGAAGAAATACCTATATTTGCACACAATTCCATATTTAAAAAAGGATATGAGATCTTAATGCTCATAAAAGGGGTGGAGGGGAGTGTGTCTTCTGAAAGTTTGAGGAGGAGGCTGGTTTCAGATCACTTTCAGAGCTCCCAGGCTGAAAGCCAAAGCAAGGTCTGCCTTTCTCAGGCAACTTCCTCATCTATGATGGGCTAGTTCAGTGTGTGCTGTTGTTTCTCTAGACAATGTGAGTTTTTGGTTACATCCTGACTCTGCTGCCTTAATCTGCCATCAACCTTCGATATCACTTCTCCTTTCTTCTGTCATCATTCATCATTGTTCAGCTTTCTAGTTCTTAAAATATGTGGATCACACACATTTCCCATTGAAAAGAATGGTCTTCTCCCCCAGAAAGAGTGATAACGTTATTCATTCTTTATGATTTATAACTTCTTTTAGCCAAGGATGCCCGTAAACATCGCTTGGCAGATCATTATCTGAACGATTTTTTATTCCAGTAAAAAGGAGTTGAAATGATTATTGCCACAGGGGAGACGGCAAAGGTGCTAGAACATGGAGCAGGGAGGATCTCACCTTGTGTGAGCTAGAGTTGACAGCAATGGGTCCCGGGTCAATAGAAGGTCCTTATTTGATCCCCAAGTCCTTCATTGCACCAACTACTAGCCAAATGGCCTTTAAATTCCTCTACTTATAAATTAAATTCCTGAAATTCCTGACTACTTATAAAATGGGTCAGTTCATATGAATAGTGAGGGGTTTTGCTCCAGGTTATAACCAGGACTTATTAAAGGTCTTCCATGTAGCGATTAGGAAACCCAACTTGAGTCTGATTAACAGAGAGGAGGAAAGGATCCAACTCCACTGTGGGCTCACATGGAAAGAGATGCCATTTTGTTACTTTCTCTTTGGAACATTTTTATTTATAGCCATACCTTCCAGTGAAAGTTTGTCCTGTCTGAACATCTACATCACTGCCAAGCAAACGAGACTCAGATACAGCTCTAAGCCTTTAGTTTCTATTTTTACAACAAAATCTGCGCAGAGCTGCCTGTTTACATTGCTTTCATCCTATCTGGGCTTGACAAATGTTGTAAATTAGGATTAAAAAAAAGAGAGATAAGAGGTAGGGATAGGAAGAGTGAAGTATGTCTACGAATTCTGGGTCTCAGAAGAATTTCTGAGGCTGTGTGTTTTCAAAGACCACAAGAATTTTCAGAACTCTAGACCCGTGTTCCGAAGTGAATTTATTTTCATATGCTTTGGAAAGTTTATTTTTTCTAAGTATTGCTCCCTTTTCATTAAAATGTAAATCAGTAGATTTCTATATGCAGGGGATTATTTCATGTGACTTTCATTAACTTCAAATTTCATAAGAACTTAAAAGAGTTTAGTTTTATGATCATGTCCAAATGTTACCTTTTACTCAGTAGTTGTAGCTTTGATCTGTAGGAATTTGTGATTTGGGGGATATAAAAAGTTAATTTTATATAGACACAATAACTATGTGCTTTTTCTGCTGTGCACTAATCCTTTGGAATACTAGTAAATGTCAAGTGATAGCAATAGAAAAAAAATTGTTAGGTGGCAATTTTTACTGTGAAGGAAAATACATTCTCCTTGTTATGAACAATTCAGTTGTTACTGTGCTGAGGGTTCCAGGGTACTAAACTAGTAAGTTGGAAAGTTCTGAGTCAATAATTTTTATAATTTTTATTTCTGATTATTTTCTTACACTAGCCAAGAAAAAATACATATGTGCGTGTGTGCGCATGCGCATGAATACCCACTCACCAACCTGGAAACATAGACATACACAGACATGCACACACACACACACACACACACACTGCCTATACCCCAAATCTCAAGCAAATAAACACCATTTTTGTGAGAAATTTTGACTAGTGCTTGGAAGATAGTGCCAAAAACCAGTTTCTAGGAACCAGTAGCTAGGAAACTAGAACCAGCTATTCTTGTCCTCAAACTTATGCAACCCAAATCTCTTTCCTGGTCACCAGCTGTGAATTTATAATATTTCCTTTGATATTCTATAGTGATTTCATAACAAAACCTCTATTTCAAATCGTTAAAAAAATATTGCCTTCTAATCCTTCCAAACTCGAGAATGACCTGAGTACAAGGCCTTACCATTCTTTGAGTTTCATTGAGGAGAAACTCTAATGTTGACTTCCATTTCCCCAACTTCTCCTGTAGGGCTCAAATTATTTTCACTCTCCTCTGTCACTGCATAGTCCAGCCCTTCATGCATATCTCCTACCTACAAAACTAATAAGTTTGTAACTGGGGGTCTAGGTGCCTACTATAAGCTAAATGTTTGTGTCCCCCTCAGAATTCATATGTCAAAAGATAATTCCCAGTGTACTAGGAGGTGGGGCTTTTGGGAGGTGATTATGGTCATGAGGGCAGAACTCTCATAAATGGGATTCATATTCTTAGAAGCCTATGAGAACTACCTCACCCCTTCCACCATGTGACGGCACAGTGAGCAGATGCCATTTCTGAATGAGGAAGTATGTTCTCACTAGACACTGAATCTGCCAGAACCTTATCTTAGATTTCCAGCTTCCAGAACTGTGAGAAATAAATTGCTATTGTTTCTAAGCCACCCAGTCCATGGTATTTTGTTAGAGCAGCCCAAATGACTAAGATGGTACTTGAATTATAATCCTTTTACTTTTCCAAATCATATTCCAGTTATCTTCCAAAAACACAGCTTATATAAGCTGAATCTCCATGAAGTCTTTAGTGTTTCTGCATTTTTTCAGCTTTACTGGGATATTATTGACATGTAAAGTATGTTAAGTTTATGGTATACAAAGTGATGACTTGATACACATATTTATTGTGAAATGATTACCACAATAAGGTTAGTTTCACCCTCAGTCCCTCACATAATTAGTTTCCCCATTCTTTCCAAAGGCATGGCATGGAATTTCATGGTTACATGCCCTTCACATTATTATCAGCCCACTAGCTTCCTCTTCCAAACCTATCCCAACAGCTTTAATGGTACCTTACTTGGTCCTTTCAGTTAGAATTAATGTTAAAAAATGTGATGTATATTGAAAAGATATCTAAAGCTATGTCTGAAACAAAAAGAACAAGCTGTTTTTTTGTAAAACACACACACACAAAACCACTTTTCAAGTCCTATTTTCTTTTGCCTTTTCTACTAAGAAGAATGATCTCCATCCTAGAAAGGATAGCATAGACAGGTTAAAAGAGAAATGAAAATGATGTACAAGACATCAATAATAGAGATAATTTAAATCTTTTTCATGAGAAGATCTTATCCCACACATAAATGACCTTTGTTCTGATAGAAGAATTTAACATACCATTGAGGGCCCATTGTTTAATCTTTATGTTGGATCATATGGGCAGGATGATATTTCTTCTCCTTCTTCTTTTTTCTAAGATTTATTTATTTGAGAGAGAGAGAGAAATGGAGGGGCAGAGGGAGAGGGAGATAAAATCTCAAGCAGACTCCCCACTGAGCACAGAGCCTGGCATGGGGCTCCATTTCCAGACCCTGAGGTCATGACCTGAGCGGAAATCAAGAGTCCTATGATGTTTAACAGACTGAGCCACCCAGGCACAACAGGATGATATTTCTAAAGTCTTGTCATGCCATTCTTTTATTAAAATCCTTCAGTGGTTTCCATTGTCACATATAGTGTCTTTTCCCCATCTGCATTTTTATTTCTCTAACCTCATGTTCGGTCATTCTCCATTGTTTTAATGCCATAGTCTTCTCCCATAGTACCTAATGTATATCATAATTGCAGTAATTAGGATAGCATATTTTTTACTTCGTTTATTTGTCCTCCTCCCACAAGGTTTTTACGGTAGGCATTCCTCTTTCCTCTAGGCATAATGGAGAGAGCATGTGTTCTAGAATGATGTAGATCTAGGCTCTGGTTCTGGCTTTTCCCCTTACTAGTGTTGGCAAAGATGATTAGCCAAGCTAGGTTTCTGCGGGGAGGAGGCAAAGAGGGATGGAATGGCTGTCCAGCCAGTGACTAAGAGTATTTCCTAACCCTGCTCATGTTTGTGTTTATGTGATTACTGATTATGGGTTGTCATTGGAAGTGATGTGTATCACTTCCTCTGAGGCTTTTAAGAAGTGGGGTGTCTTCACGTTTTCCTCTCTTCCTTTTGCTAGAATAAAATGATTGTGAGCCAGTAAATTGTGAAAGGTTTTGGTGGCTGAATTATTGCATGGAGGGGAGCTGCCTGATGGCCAGGAATCCTTCACTTCCAATTGTCATTTAGGTGAGAAATAATTTGTATTATGTTTATTTCTCGCTTATATATTATTACGAATTACTATGTGATAGTTTGCTCCAAAGATGGCCAGCAATAATTTCTTCACTCTTGGTACACATTTGTCACTCTTTACCTCCAGAGGTAGAGCTCATTTGTCCTCTCCTTGAACCTGGCTGGCTGGCTTTGACTTACAGAATGCAGTGGAAAAGATGTGCTAGCTCAGGTCCAGCACATTTTACTTTCTGCTACTTGGGACCCAGACGCCCTACCGTGAGCAGTTCATGCAGCATGGAGACTCCACAAATGGAAAACTGAGGCTCTCTGGTTGACGGCTCCAGTTGACCTCCCAGGCAATAGCCAGGGCACATTTTCAGCAGGTGAAGGAGCTAGCCCGGTCAAGTCCTCAGACATTCAGCCTCAGTGATGATCATGGGAAGAGGGAGAAACTGCCAGTCAACTCATAAAATCACGAGAGAATATAAATTGGTTTTTAATGTGCACCAAAGGGCTTTCGAGTCCTTTTTCTTTTTTTTTTTTTTGAGCAGTGAGCATTAGTCTAAGTAGTACCCTTGCTTTGTGACATCAGTTCAGTTACCTCAGCTTCCCTCAACTTCCCTCAGCTCTTATTTCATGATTTGTTCAGTGGGGAAATAACACTACCGATTTCATATGGCTGCAGTGACTCAATAAGACAGGGATGGGGATTCCTTATTCTGTGTCTGACATGTGGTAGGCAATCAATTTACACTTATTTGAGTGAATATTAATCTTTGGTAAACTATAAAGAAATGCTCATTTAGGAAGAAAAGGATCAGCTTCATTTGTAATCACAAAATGCAAAATTCTTGTGATAAGATACATCTCAGTTCTATACCTTCTTGCCTTGAAAGTAGACCTACATTTTGAGTTTCTTCAGCTAGCTTCCTCTTCATCTTTGTATTCATCTCAGCATATTTTCTTCTATGAATTCCCACTTCAGTTTTATATAACACATCTATTCTTGCATCTTAGTGAGAACACTGAGAAGATATTCTCTTACTGATTTTTTCTCCTGCAGTGTTTTTTTTTTCAGATGTATTCTCCTTTTCTGTTAGGTGTAGGATTATTCACAGACCTCATACATAATTGTTCTATTTATTAATTCAACAAACATTTAGTGTGCACCCACTGTAGGCTAGGCTCTAAATTCAATTTAGTTTCTCTCTGGACACACCTAATTCCTCACTATCTATCAGTTCCTTTTTTCAGGTCAAGGTAAATTATAGTAAGACTATAATTTATGACACAGTATAGCCTATGGGTCAAATCTGGTTAACCACTTGTTTTTTTCCAATAAACTCATTGGAACATAGACATTCATTTTTTAAATATATTGACTAGGACTGCTTTTGTGTTGCAGTGGCAGAGTTGATCAGCTGTAACAGAGATCAGCAGGCCCACAAAACCCAAAATATTTACTATCTGAACCTTCATAAAAAAGGTTGTCAACCTGACTTGTGGCAATTTGAATAGTTTTGGTTGGTATAGTTTGAGAGGTTCTGACTACATTGGTGTGAGGTACTTTGACGATGGAAAGTCTGAAAACTATGCCATGCAGTAAAGGAAAAGGTGCAGGGAATTTTTTAGTCTTTAAAAGAGAAGTTTTAGGGAGGCTGTAAAATTTAAAATTGGCAGATTTGATTGATATACATCACTTATGCTCATAAGTGGCATACCACTGGTTGGAGAATAAACTAGGAAGATATTTAGAAAAGCAACCTGGAGTTTCTCTGAGGAAGGGAAATGTGAATACTTTTGGACTTAGCAATTACACCAGGGAACGACTGCTAGCGAAATGTTTTCCTATGTGTAAAAAGAGGCAGGGTCAAGGATGTTGACTGGAGCTTTTGTTCATAATGGCCAAAGCTCGGAAACAACCCTCAGCAATGAGGAATGGTTAAAAAGCATTGAATGGGTAGATCCATTCTATACATGGTTTTTTAATTGAACAAATGCAGCTATTAAAAAGGGTGAAGTAGGGGCGCCTGGGTGGTTCAGTTGGTTAAGCGTCTGCCTTCCGCTCAGGTCATAATCCCGGAATCCTGGGGTCGAGCCCCGCATCGGGCTCCTTGCTCACCTGGGAGCCTGCTTCTCCCTCTCCCTCTGCCCTTTCCTCACCACCCCCCGCCCCCGCTCATGCTTTCTCTTGCTCACTCTCTGTCAAATAAATAAATAAAATCTTTTAAAAAAAAGAGTGAAGTAGTTTTATATTTCTTGGACCGAAAAGATTGTCAAGGTATGTTATGTTATTATTCTGCAGCACAACATTTTATACTACTTCAATATTTTAAAAACATATGTAAATATTCATGTATATAGTTAAGGCTAACTTCAACTGCACATGATAGAAAATCTCAAATTATAGATGTTTAAGCCAGATAGAACTTACTGTTCTGTCACATGAAGTCCAGGCAGGGAGTCCAGGGCTGCCATAATGAGACCACTGTGGTGTGAGGGTACCACACTCCCATCTCGTTGCTTGCTGTGGGTGATTTTCACCACGATGGCATCTATGTTCCAGGAGCATAATGAGGAAGCAGGTAGTGTCCAAGGAGAGGGTTGATTATATGTCACTTGGGAATTTGAAGATGGCCATTGTGTGAAAGAAAGGCATATCTTGGTCACTCTAGTGCTTTCAGATGAAGACAAGATAAGAAGGTAATTTGTTAGATAAGAGGTTTTCTAACAGGAGGTGGGTCACAGAATTTGGAAATTAACAGGTAAAGAAAGGCTGTTAAAGATTCTTAGCCCAAAGACATTTAAAGCTTAGAGGAATGTCAGAAATGATCTGATTTGACTTAGTCATTTTACATCTTCAAATAGAGTCTCTAAGGGAAAAAGAGAAGCTTATATTCTAAAGCACTTGAAAAATGTTAACCCTTCATGCCAAAAATCTTTAAAAATTATGTGTATACCTATAATTTTTATTTACTTATTTCTATATTATTTCATACATCATTATTAGTGAGGGATAAGAATCTTGCCTTGGTATTCAATACATGGAATCTGGAGTCTAATTGTAAGGTTTGGATCCCAGAATTTCTACTCAGAAAATCTATTTCCTGCATCAACTTAGTCATCTTTCCTTGTTTCAGTTGTTTCATGTGTAAGAAATGGACAACACCTCAGAGGGTTGTGACAAATGACCTCATAAGCCTAGAGTGTTTTAATGTTTGATAGATGGCAGTTACCCAACAACTATTGGTTAAAAATAACTCATTTAGCTGAAAACATGCTTTTGTTTTCATGATTAAATTTATAATTCAGAATAAACTATTTTATTAGTTAGAAATCCTGTGGAGAACAGAATGCTTTTGTTCTCACGGTATGTACTTTCTGAGGCACACAATGAGTTCACAGCCCTGATGACATTTTTGGACCCTGGCATATATAAATCTTACATTCAGCATCATAGAAACAAACCAAGTTAGCACTGGAAGAAATCTTGGAGGCCATTTACACCACAGTCCTCATTTTGCAGATTGGAAAATAGAGACTCAGGGTTCAATGATGGACCTAAACTCATGGAGGTGGTTGGTATCAGAACTTGAATAAAAACATGTCTTTTCAATAGCTTAACTTGGACTTTAAGTATTAGGTAACGTGGCCGCAGGGGGATTGGTGAAGAAAAAGATGCTTTTGACATTCTAGACTAAAAAAAATAAACCTAAGCTTCTACTGGAGATAAATATTTCCACGACATTTTTAAAAAGATTTATTTAGTTATTTTGAGAGAGACAGAGGGAGAAAGACAGAGAGAGAGGGAGGGAGATAATGTGCGTTTTGGGGCAGGGGCAGAAGGAGAGGGAGAAAGTATCTCACGGAGACTCTCTGCTGAGTGAGGAGCCTGATGTAGGGCTTGATCTCATGACTCCGAGATCATGACCTGAGCCAAAATCAAGAGTCAGACGCTTACTGACTGAGCCACCCAGGTGCCCCACCCACGACATTTTTAAATAAACTTATTTATTTGTTATCTTCTCTTGTGGAACTAATTGTGGCCCATCTCTTTTGAAGGGATAAAGTGGCCAGTTTCTTACCATTTTCTTTTTCACCTCCATCCTTTGTTCTGAGTTGCTTGCTTTGTAAAGTTGCCATTAAGGGAAAATATGGGTTCCAGTATTAAAAGGGAATCATCACTGCAGGACCTGGACATCTAGGTGTTTAGGAAGCCAAGTTTTAATCAATTGGGAAAGTCAAAACACATTTGAACTTAAAGATGTCTGAATTTTCTGGCTCATTGATTTAATTTTAAGAAGTTTGAAGACCTAGAGATAGAATATGAGGAAAGACAACTAGCTAAATGCCCAGAAAGTGCCTGTGCCCTGTAGGAATGCACGTGGCCCTTCGGGACGATGTTCTTGAAGGTGCAGGCAAGACCTTTACAGATGAGTAGGAAAAAAAAAAAAGAATATGAACATAGTTCACTGCATTTGGGTAGAACAGTTTTTATTTGTTGTCTGAGATAATTTCTCTCTCACTGAAATTGTTTTTATCTCTAGAAAATCTACACAGGAAAGAAAGCAGTTGGCTATGCAGTATCATTTGAGCTAGTCTGCAAATTAACACCTGTATCTCTCAGGATGATTGTTGCAGCTAACAATTTCCAGTCTAGCTAGTTAAAGCAGAAAGGGATTTACTAGGGGGTGTAGGGCTGCTTATGTAATTTACAGGAGTGCCAGATAACCAAGCTCGTATGCGACACGCAGACGCTGCACTCTTCAGTGGAAATCTACTGGCACTGACGTCACTGCTTCTTGGCACCCAAGGCACTAGGGACTGAACCTTTAAAGATCTCTGCGGCTACCACCACAGAAGACCACGCGTGGGCAAGCCCGAGGCTCTTGGTGCTGACTTCCATCTTCCAAGTCTCAGTGGCTGTATCTGCTTAGTTGAGGGTTCATGTGCAGAGTCCTCACCTCAGGAGAAGCTACGAAATTCTCAGGCCCTAATCTACAGAAGGAGGTCGGAACGGGGCTGACCTCAGCATAGTCTCTGAGAGGTTAGACAGTAATCTGAACATGTTGTCTGGGAGGGAGGCAGTGCTCTAGGAATACTCTTTATCCTTTTTTTATGAGTTGTTAGTAGGGACAAGTTCATTAGAATGTATATAATTTCCAAAGAGGAAAGTGACAGAGAAACTAAGAAAATATACTTTGTGTAAAATATACTTTGAAAGGGAATAGAAGAAAAATCTACTAAATTCAGTCACAAAACTTGGCTCATATACAGACAATTCTATTTTAATCCTAGGAAGAGTACTAAGGGAAGGATTAGAATGTGGACAGTCCTCACTTTGCATAGTTCCAGTATGCATGCCTTTCAGGTACCACCGTCTAGTTAGATAAGACAATATGGTTTAAATTTCAGTTACCACAGTATGTTAACTGTGTGTGATTGCATAAAGTAGAAACTTCACGGCCTGCTGTTTCCTGCACAAATCATTATATAAATCAATAACTGATGGGTGTCATGATCAATGACCGATCATGTCACTTCTCACAGAGTCTGTTGGTGACTGGCCACGGGACATTCGTTATTCACACACCAGGAGCGAAGCGTGTAGTAGTGTTGCTCTTTGACTTCAGTAATAAACCCACATAAGGTTTCACAAAACTAGATAGCAGGAAGAGGAAATTGGCCAACAAAGAAGAAAGCTTAGTGAAGAAACACAAAGTGATAATATTGACAGTGAAATTCACATGGAAAGTTACATGCCTCTGTAAGGCCGGCTGACCGTGGGAACACGGGTGCTGCCATGGGTTGAGAGACCCTGGGTGTGTGGCGAGAACAATTTAGTGATGCAGAATGACTCACCTAAATGAGGAAAGCAGTTGAGGTGAAAAGGATGATGTTTCAGAGGAAGTGATGCTAGCAAAACCTTCACAACAGAGGAACTCAGAGGTATCTCACGACATGAAAAACGTAAAGGAAAAAATGTTGCAGGCAGATCCTGACAGAAAAGAGTATGACGGTTCGCCGAAACAGAAAAAAATACTCCATATTGTAAGTTACATGATGAGGAGAAAGCAGGCGCTGTTCCAACTACTCTTGATAAGTTTTTTTTTTTAACAAAGAAATAAACATATTTTAATTCTCCATGTTCCAATCTTTTAAATTACAGTGCATTAAATAAGTATTCATTTTACTTTATTTTTTTCATTTCTATATTGTTATAACCAACAGCAGGAAAGTTTTAATCTTATGACAAAAATTTTTGAAAGTTATGGAAGAACTGTAATTCTGCCCATGAATTAGTAAGATCGCTTTGCGTAGTTTCACGCTGCAGAGTTATTTGTATGGTCCATACTAGCATGCAGGAAGAGGATCTGCCTGCACTTGAAACGAGGGCAAACAAACATCCCATATGTTCATATTGAAAGAAGCACTTTCTGGTTGAAAGGTTGAAGGTGCCTGACCATCTAAGACTCAATGTTAAAAGCTCTGGAGTCAGCGCTTGTCCATAGAGAATTTTAACACATATTAGAAAAAAAAAAAGTCCTTATCTATCTTGGCTACAGTGAAAATGGAGTCCCATTAGATATGGCCCTGTTGTGTGCTACACAGTCTGATGATGTATGGGTGGCCAGGGCTGGTTTCAGGGAATCTCAGTCCAGCTTACAAGGACAACGTATTTGGCTGGACCATAGAAGTTGAGCAGAGAGCTCTCACTCTCAACAGAGCAGGCAGGAAAAGCTTCAAGGTGGACATGGGTATCCATCAGTATCTTGAAGGTTAAGAATCAGGGCTGGGATGAGGGGGAGGCAAATGGGGCCAAATCATTAAAATGTGGGGTCAGATCCTGTCTTCACTTAAATTTTTGAGATTTTATTCATCATGAAATTTTTGCATTAATTTTGATTTTTAAAAGTGATTCAGTAAAATGTTATGTAGTTTGATTAGTGAGTTTTTTGGTACCTTCCCCTGAATTTTTGTGCCCAGATGACTACTCCACTTACCTTATCATGTTCCCCGCCTTACAACTTTATGAGGAAATTTTATACTGCATTGCTGACCCACTATTAAAAGCAAGGGAAACAGCATGACCAGGACTTCAGGGACTGGAGGGAAAGAAGAACTGTGATTCTTTTTTTAATGCTCTTTGTTGTTATGATTTTAAAATACTGGCCATGTTCATGGTTCAGTTTTGGCTACAAATGACAGGAAAACATACTAGCCTCTGAATATCTGACAGAATGGGAGCATTTCACTGCAATTTTTTGACAAGCTATGTGATATTTTTGTTGTGTTTAGAAATTCAGGTATAGGGGCGTCTCGGTGGTTCAGTCGGTTAAGCGTCTGCCTGCGGCTCAGGTCATGATCCCAGGATCCTGGGATGGAGTCCGGCGTCGGGCTCTCTGCTCGGCAGGAAGCCTGCTTCTCCCTCTCCTCCCTGCTTGTGCTCTTTCTCGCTATCTCTATCTCTCTCAAATAAATAAATAAAATCTTAAAAAAGAAAAAAAGAAATTCAGGTATAACTTTACACAGGTAGGGTTGCCTGATTTAGGGAATAAAAACATGGAACACACAATTACATTTGAATTTTTAGATACACAACAAATAATTTCTTAGAATAGGAATACTCCATGAAATATTTAAATAGACTTATCCTAAAAAAATCATTCCCTATCAGAAATTCAAAATCAGTGTCCCGAATTTTATCTGACACATCTACTCTCTGTGAAGCTGCGATGGTTTAGGGAAGGTTAATTCCCATCTCCTTAGTTGGCCTGGCCACCATGTTTAGGTCTGGACACATTGATGAAAATCACATATTAATGCCTTGAATCGGAGGTGGTTTTGCAAACAGTAAATTTCTTTAAATGATAACTCTTATGTCTTTGAATAAAACAGCTTTTTATAATTGGGTATGTGCCTCTTTTTCTGTCATTTTGATATTGTGCTTCCTTTCCTTCTTCGGACTTTTAGCACATCAAAATTAGGCTAACAGGGGCCAGCCTTTGTCTTTTTATCTCATTCCTTTGACAGCTAAGGACTGAAAAGGAAACCACGTGAGACCAAAATATTAAATCAGGCCTCCACATCACAGCTGGTTGTGGCTTGTTCCCTTGTTCATGATCCATTAAAGTGCGTAATTTCAAGCAACTTTCCTCTCCTGGTCCATGTAATGATTCTTTTTTTTTTTTTTTAAGTTTTTATTTAAATTCCAGTTAGTTAACACACAGTGTAATATTAGTTTCAGGTGTACAATATGGTGATTCAACACTTCCATACATCACCCGAGGCTCATCACAAGTGCCTTCCTTAATCCCCATCACCTCACCCATCCTCCTGCCCACCACACCTCTGGTAACCAGCAGTTTGTTCTCTATAGTTAAGAGTCTGTTTCTTGCTTTGCTCCTTGCTCTTTTTTTCTCCCTTTTGCTCATTTGCTTTGTTTCTTAAATTCCACATATGAGAAAAATCATGGTATTCGTCTTTCTCTGACTACTTCACTTAGCATGATACTCTCTAGACTTCAGCATGTGTTTTGAAGTCATGGTAGATTTATCTATCTATCTATCTATCTATCTATCTATCTATCTATCTATCTATC